>NC_081557.1:270299031-270314699 GCF_022355385.1 Mustela nigripes | reverse complement strand
ATACTTTTTATATAAAAGTATATATATATTTTTTCTTATACTGTTACTATTTTTATTAAAGAGTTGCATGGTTAATGTATTATATAAATGTTCAGAATCAATATCTTTTTTCAATGTGTGAAGATAAGTGATATTACCAAATATTTGGTATTTTGGTCATTGTAGTCTTTAAAAATTAGAGTTGGATAAAATGCAGAAATGGTCAAGTTGTATTTTTTCTTCTCTTTTCTTTTCTTTTTTTTAAGATTTTATTTATTTGACAGGGATCACAAGCAGGCAGAGAGGCCGGCAGAGAGAGAGGAAGGGAACCAGGCTCCCCACGGAGCAGAGAGCCCCATGCGGGGGTTCGATTCCAGGACCCGGGGATCGTGACCTGAGCCAAAGGCAGAGGCTTTAACCCACTGAGCCACCCAGGCGCCCCTCAAGTTGTATTTTCTTATAGATATCTGAAGTTTCATAGATAATGGATGATACCAGTCTGAAATATTTTTAATATATAAATATTAAATATTAAGCTTAAGTATTAAAGTATTTTTGAAATATTTAAAATGAAAAAAAATCATTTGCAAATATTTGGGAATCACCAAAATATAAGAAATTAATGTCACTTGGCTGTCATTCAGACGTAAGTTTTTGTTGTTGTTGGCTTTTTTTTTTAGATTTTTTTTTTATTTGTTAGAGCGCACGCAAGTGAGCACAGGCAGGAAGAGGCAGAGAGAGAAACAGGCTCCCCGCTGAGCAAGGAGCTGGATGGGGGACTACATCCCAGAGCCCTGGGATCATGACATGAGCAGAAGCAAGCCGCTTAACCAACTGAGCCACCCAGGCATCCTGCAGACATACCTTTTTAATACCTTTGTGTAATACATCCTATTAGTCATTTTTTTAATTTTTTTGGGGGGAAAACATAATACATTCAAATCTAACTTTTCTATTATATATTTGTTTCTAATATCTGTATATCTTTGGGTTTATACAATCCAATTCACATTCATGATCTTTTACTTAACTGTACATTGAGCAGTCAGCCACCTGTTTTCAAGCTGCAAAGAACGATACAATTGTGCAATAATTCATTCAACCCCCTGGAGGCTCTTTGTTACATACAAACACTGCTGTGATGAATATTTTTTTTTTTTAAAGAATTATTTATTTGTCATAGAGAAACGAGAGCAAGCACAGGCAGACTGAGTGGCAGGCAGAGGCAGAGGGAGAAGCTCCCTGCCAAGCAAGGAGCCCGATGTGGGACTCGATCCCAGGACACTGGGATCATGACCTGAGCCAAAGGCAGCCGCTTAACCAACTGAGCCACCCAGGCGTCCCGTGTGATGAACATTCTTGCACACAATCTATGTCCTTGTTTTTATTTCTGTAGGTGTAGAGACCTAGAAGTAATACTGCTAGCTCAAAGATGGTGTGCAGTTTTATTTTTGATCCTGTTTGCTTTAGAAAAAGATTATAGTATTTTATGCTCTCATCGACCACTCTGAGAATGTCTGTCTGTCCCCAATCAAGTTAGCTCTGGATTTTCCATGTGTGAAGCTTTTGTGTTTTTTGGTGGTAGTAGTTACTTGTATTTTGTGTCTTTATTTTGCCAACCCAGTAAGTAACAGTGGAGCATCTTTTCGTGTATTTCTCTCTGCTGTGATATGTCATCCTATCTTTTGCCCGTTTTTCTAGTGGTGAAATACTAACGTGCATTTTGAAGACGTTCGATGATCCACATTGTCAGATTAGCCTACAGAGTAGTTACACTAGATTTCCCACTATGTTTTGGGTCTGATATCCTTTTTATGAATTCCACCTTGCTAAATTGTGGAACTCCTAGATGGGCCAGTTTAGACTTTTGTATTTTAAAGATTTTTATTTTGGGGGTATAAAAATAAAAGCCATTTTGGGTGGCTCAGGTGGTTAAGCATCTACCTTGGGCTCAGGTCATAATCTCAGGGTCCTATGATCAAGCCCCATATTAGGCTCCCAGCTCGGCAGGGAGTCTGCTTCTCCCTGCCCGTCCCTGCTTGTGCTCTCTCTCTCTCTCTCAAATAAATAAAATCTTCAAAAAAAGAAAAAAAGAAGATTTTAAGTCATCTCTATACCCAACGTGTAGAGATCTTACAACCCTGAAATCAGTAGTCTCATGCTCTGTTGACTGAGTCAGCCAGGGACCCAGTCCTAGCCTTTTATGTTTTAAATATTCTTAACTCTTCAAAATGGCATTCAGACCAGAGTTCAGCTCCCCACAAGAGCCAGGTGAATAGTCTTTCTTAGTGTGTATAAAACCTCATAGATGTGTTTTTCCTCCTCCCCCTTTTTCTCTAGGATGTTTGTGTAGAAGAGGAAAGGAAGCTTACATGATCTCCTTGCAGAACAAAAGAGGAAAGCCTAAAATTTCACACAGATCCTCGTACTGTCCTTTAGCTCTTCTTATGTCCTGGCCACTGTTGGAATCTTAGACCTGAGTGTGCATCTGGCAAATAGATGGCTTAGTGACCCACTGTTGGAATTAGACTCTAACTGGCTGTGTCCCCGGTGCACTGGGGATGCTTACACTTAATGTTGATGTATAATTACACTTATCGTTATGAGAAGATGGATCCTCAGAGTAGGATTTGAGTTTTCCTTCTTAGGAAACTTTCTTGAGAATGAATTGCAGAAGGGGAAAAAAATGCCTTTTTTTTTTTTTTTAACTCCACAGAATGGCAACATACTTGCTTAACATTGAATTCTGTGCAAGAAAGAAAAAACTTAATCTATTCCTTGCCAACGAGTGGTGGAAAAACCCTTGTGGCGGAAATTTTAATGCTGCAAGAGCTGCTTTGCCGGCGAAGAGATGTTCTAATGATCCTACCGTATGTGGCAATTGTCCAAGAAAAGGTGTGACTGTCTTTTAACAACATTGCTGACATTTTCACATTAAAATATAAAAAGTAGCATAAATTTCAAAACTTTGATTGACTTAGAGAAGAGGTGAAGGATATTCTTAGGGTGTGCAAAAGCAAGTGCAGGACCTGCCGAAAATCACTTCTAATACTAATCACAACAAGAATTTTATTCTTTTTTCTAAGCTGGCAGAGTAAATTCCATTTTAATACTGATATTTAATATATTGATATTCAGCCTGCCTTTTCAAGCAGAAAGTAACCAGTTATTATCAAAGTAAGTGAATGATTCTGGGTTTTGTTTTTTTTTTAATCCGAGGAGACAGTTGAAATTTATTCCCACATTGATTATGTAGTTTAAAAGTTACATTCCTTTTGCAAAGAGCCATACATACTAATTATGACATTTCTTAGATATAGATGTCTTATCTGTGACCTTGTTCTCATTTATTGGTATTATATAGTATTTTAGATTTTTAAAAAAATCAACATGAGCACTTGGTAATTGAGTTCTTAATTATCAGATTTTTTTTGTATGTTTATTTTAACTAATATTCTAGATTTCAGGTTTGTCAAGTTTTGGTATAGAACTGGGCTTCTTTGTTGAAGAATATGCTGGAAGCAAAGGAAAATTTCCTCCAA
Organism: Mustela nigripes; assembly: GCF_022355385.1. Classification (NCBI taxonomy): domain Eukaryota; kingdom Metazoa; phylum Chordata; class Mammalia; order Carnivora; family Mustelidae; genus Mustela; species Mustela nigripes. The sequence continues at coordinate 270,311,178 of NC_081557.1, read as the reverse complement.
TTAAAAGAAGGGAAAAGAAATCTCTATATATTGCCACTATCGAAAAAGGACATAGTCTGGTAAACTCCTTGATTGAAACTGGAAGGATTGGCAGTCTGGGTCTGGTTGTTGTAGATGAGGTTGGTAACTGTTTTTATAATTTATCAACATTTTTTTTTTTTAAAGATTTTATTTATTTATTTGACAGAGAGAAATTACAAGTAGATGGAGAGGCAGGCAGAGAAAGAGAGGGGGAAGCAGGCTTCCTGCTGAGCAGAGAGCCCGATGCGGGACTCGATCCCAGGACCCTGAGATCATGACCCGAGCCGAAGGCAGCGGCTTAACCCACTGAGCCACCCAGGCGCCCCTAATTTATCAACATTTTTATTATACTAACATTATCATGTGTATCTCCTTAGTACCTCTATGAAAATAAGTAACTTGTTTTAATAGATAGACTATACAGATGAATACATTTATGCTTGCTTGGTAATCTTAAATTCAGTTTTATGTCAAGTGTTTTTTTTTTTTAAAGATTTTATTTATTTATCTGACAGACAGAGATCACAAGTAGGCAGAGAGGCAGGCAGAGAGAGAGAGAGAGAGAGAAGCAGGCTCCCTGCTGAGCAGAGAGCCCGAAGTGGGACTCGATCCCAGGACTCTGGGATTGTGACCTGAGCCGAAGTCAGAGGCTTTAACCCACTGAGCCACCCAGGCGCCCCTGTCAAGTGTTTTTTGAAGAGTGAATAAATGTCTGCATGTATTCAATTTTATAATGGTATTTATGAATTCTAGATATGTCAGGATGTTGCCCCCAAACCTCATTAACCAAAATATCAGTGATACAGTGCATATGTAATCTGGTTGCTATATCCAAAATGCTTAAGAGTTATAAAGCAAAGATTACTTCATTTCATATAAATACATGCATGCTCTATATAGGCATTATATGCAAATTTACTTTTTTTCCTCCCTTCTGTTTTTAAATCTCAAAGTTGCACATGATTGGTGAAGGGAGCCGTGGGGCTATCCTGGAAATGACCCTAGCAAAAATCCTCTACACTAGCAGTAAGTATTTTTTTCAAATGTGGTCCCTAACTGATTTATCCTCAGGAGGCCTGTGAAAGACTTCGTTTTATCACTAGCTAGACGATGCACCCTTGGGTAAGATACTTAAGCTTTCTTCCTTGGATTTTTATTTCTAAAGCAAATTTAGAAATTTTGGTTGGAAAAATGGGTAGATGAGCAGAGCTGTGAATATGAAGGAGATTAACATCTGGACATCCCATGTTCACTGCCAGCTGTGCATGTGTAGGCATGTGACTCAACCTCTGTTTCTTCATCTGCTAAATGGGGATAATGGTACCACCTTGAGGGGATTGCTGGGGGGATCGTATGAGTTAGTGTAAAGCAGTCAGCACTTGCTTCGCACGGAGCGCTCAATACGCAATTGTTGCTGCTGCCGTCAGTCTCACCTTGGTCAGACCAGTAGAGCAGCAAATGCAAGTAGTCACTCAAAGAGCTTTTGCAACAGTTGGATGGTCTTTCGGTATTTGTTCTGAATGTCTTCTTTCCTATTTATAGATACACTGTTGCAATAACTTACTAAGTTATATATTGCAATAGCTTATTTATGGAAAAGTTATTATAAGGGTCAAATATTAAAATTATTTTTAAAATTTTGATAGCAATGGTATCTAGACAGGTCATGGCTCTTTATAATCATTCATTTAAAAAAAATTTTAGTGAGTACTTACTTTGTGCCAGGCATTGTTTTTAGTGCTAAGGATATAGCAGTGCGTAACACACAGAAAAATAACCCTGCCTTCATCAGACCTGTATTTTAGTGAAAGTGAGCAGACAATACGCAGATAAACAAGAAAACATACAGTGTGTCAAATGGTGACAATTTCTATGGAAAAAGAAAAAGCAGAGGAAAAGAGGAGAAGCGTTCCCTATTTGTCAAACCCAGTGCACGATGACGGTCCTTGTCTTTTCCTTCAGCATTTGATTGTTTATCGATTTCCTTTCCTTTGAGTGCTGAAGCACCCTCTGTGGGGAGCGTGTGTTACCGTGAGAGATAGCATAGTGTGATGGCTGAGGACGGACTCGAGCTGGATTAAAATCCTGACTCACTTTTAACTGCATATGTGAGTTTTACTCCACCTTTGTTTACGAAGAAAAAGAAGTTGACGGGGCGCCTGGGTGGCTCAGTGGGTTAAGCTGCTGCCTTCGGCTCAGGTCATGATCTCAGAGTCCTGGGATCGAGTCCCACATCGGGCTCTCTGCTCAGCGGAGAGCCTGCTTCCCTCTCTCTCTGCCTGCCTCTCTGCCTACTTGTGATCTCTGTCTGTCAAATAAATAAATAAAATATTAAAAAAAAAAAAAAAGAAGTTGACAACCTGATAGCAAGATCCCATTAAGGGCTTTATTTGGCAAGTGTTCAGGACCTGTTCAGCCCTGCAGCCTACACTGTACCTCTGCCTTTAGGCATACCTGTGGCACATGTCCTAGCTCTTCATGGCAGTGGTCCAGAGAGCCAGCAACAAGAGTATTTCATACTCATTATTGTTGCTTAGAAGTCTTGATGAAGATGGGACTTTTTGCCAAGTGTGAAATTCTGTAGAATTCCAAATAGTAACTTTCAGGTCACTGAAAGTTTTCAGTCTTTGTTTGCCAGAATAATACTCTGCCAATATCTTTTAATTTTTCTTACCTCCTAGTCTCTCCCTCCTTTTCACAGATCACTGAGGAAGAGTCCTGAACCCAGAAAGGTTACTAACTTACTATTATGTTATACCAAGTAACACATTTTCCTCCCTCTTTTGGATTTTTTTTTTTTAGAAACAACTCAGATTATTGGCATGAGTGCAACACTGAACAATGTTGAAGATTTACAAGAGTTTCTTCAAGCGGAATGTTACACCAGTCAGTTTAGACCAGTATGTACTTAAGGTTTGCACCGTATGGGTTTGTTACCTATCATCTCACTCAGAAAGAAAAGGAGGAAACGTACCAGAGAGTAGGGAAGGGGCATAATTCCCCTCCCTGACCGTGACTGTACGCTAATAAGAGTTTGTGTACAGAGAATATAAACTCTGGGGCTAGGGACTGTGGCTCGGGTCACTACTTTGTCTGTAGCACCTGGAACAATGCTTTGGCCCATGGGCCTTCAATGAATACTCACTGAGTGAAATTTTTCAGACCCATTCTGTTTTTTTCACTTCTTAATTCTGTAATGTAAATTTTTTTCATTTGGTCAAAATTCAGTCATGTTTTGAGTTATTAGCACATAAAACTGTTTATCTTGAAAGTTAAGGTGTTTTCAGATATTTATGCTTTTGGTAGTTAACAATGCTCTTTTAATAAGTTAAAATGTCACGTGGATTTAATTTGAACTCCCTAGTAATGGTATTCCCAAAAGACTTAAATAAATACAATTTGCAGTTATCTGAAAGTAGCTTATAATGAACATATACTCTGTGTGCGGTACTAGTGTGCATGCGTGGTCAGTGTCCAGATAGCTTTTCAGAAAATAATTACTGAGAATCACCAAAGTTTAATTTGAAATTGGATGTTTTTGCATTTGCACCAAAAAGAATTTTCAGTAGATACTCACTGACTTCTTTTAAAAATGCAATGGACTATATTTAAAAACATTTTTTACAGGGCGCCTGGGTGGCTCAGTTGGTTGACTCTCTGCCTGTGGCCCAGCCAGCACTGGGCTCCTGCTCAGCGGGGAGTTTGCTTCCCCCCCAGCTCTGCCCTCCCCACTGCTCATGCACACTCTCTCTCTCTCTTTCTCAAATAAATGAATAAAATCTTTAAGAAGATATTTTTTGTCTACAAATACTTAAATTAAAAATAATGTGATATTTACAATTAAAACTAATGACTGATAAGACAGAAAATTTTAGATCTAAGGAATAACACAAGAATGTGAACATTGACTTATTTATCCTTCTTGCAACGAATACAGAAGTGTCTGCTTTCCTTTTAGATAGTGCCTGTTCAAAAGTATCTTTTTCAAGGATAATAATCTCTACTTTGATTGAAAGGGAAAAAGAAAGTTAAAGAAATGGTAAAGAAAAAACTTTTACATTGAAGCATGTTTAAATACCTTAGAAAAGCTACAGTTTTTCTGTAGTTGTCCATTTTTAGAACATTTTATAAAATTTAAAACTCTGGAAAGAGGAATTTGTATGTGGTATTAATTGCAAATGTCTTTCCTATCCAAGGTCGAATTAAAAGAATATTTGAAAATAAACGATGCCATATATGAGGTTGACAACAAAGCTGAGAACGGCATGACTTTTTCACGTCTCCTTAATTGTCAGGTAACATTGATAACTTTGGATACGAGGTTCCCACCCTTGGTGCCCTAAGAGATATTTACAAGAAGCAGCTGTTGCCTGACATCTGTTGCATACCCTACAAAGTACTGGTTCGAGGTAGCTTGGACAGCTTGGACATCAGATCACACTGTGTTCCTTTCTATGATATCAGGTCTTAGTGAAGTTTTTTGTTGGTTTGTTTCTTGCAGTGTGAAAATCAATGTGGGATAGAAAAAGAGTAGCCATTTCCAATCTGATTCTAAGTTCTGAAAGACTGTGCAGTGCCCAGCTGTGCGCACATCCCGTCAGTGGGCAGTTATGGTTAAGAATGAGATGATATTTTCTTCACTCAACTGATGCATATTATTTATTCAAACGGCTACTGAATTGTGAGGAAATACATACTTAAGTTGTGTGTACCTAAATACCTAAGAAACAAAGCTGTTAGGTATTTCTTTTGGCCCTGGAGCTCCATGAACCAAGAAAATCTGCACACCTCTCCTTTAAATGTTCATTCATTCAGCAATAAGCACAAAACAAGAAGAAATTTTTGTGGGCTATGTAGTTCAGATACTGAGTACAAGAATGTTAATGTCTGCTGTGTTAATGTTCTATGACTTATATTAAGGATATTAAAAAGGGGAGAAGGGATTTTACAATATTTTTAGAATTCAGTAAAGGTGTATTATTCTAAATCTGTATCTTGGTTTCCAATAAAGTTGAAGGAAGTGAGGTTTTTAACATTTAAAAAAATTTTTTAAAGATTTACTTATATATTTATTTGATAGAGCGAGATCACGAGCAGACAGAGAGGCAGGCAGAGAGAGAGGAGGAAGCAGGCTCCCCACCGAGCAGAGAGCCTGATGCGGGGCTCGATCCCAGGACCCTGAGATCATGACCTGAGCCTAAGGTAGAGATTTAACCCATGGAGCCATGCAGACATCCCGGAAGTGAGATTTTTAAATAATTTTGTATTTTTGTATCTTTCCATATGTTGGGTTCCATGTGTCTGCTTGACAAATACATTTTTTATTTCTGAAAATCTATACTGTAGTATGATTGAACCTATGTTTTTGAAAACTATTAGTAATAGTAAAAGTATATCTTGTTTATGTGGTCCTTTGGCGGTTATTAGGACCAATCTGAGTTTCTCTCTGTGGACTTCTTTGCTTTGCTCTGGTAGAGATGAACATGCAGTGGGATTATTAATAACATTTGCTATTTTCACTTCTTTAATTTAAAACCAAATACACCTAACAAAACCTTAACGACCTAAAAGCGGGACTTAACATTTTGATGTTTCATCTGGGTTTCATCTTTCTTTTAAATGATCAGATTTATTAAATTAAATGAGAAGTTCAAAATTACAGAGCACTCTGGTAAATGACAGGTTTTCTTGGTTGCTAACTATCTACCTTGTTCCTGCATCTCGTTGTACAGTATTCTGATACTCTGAAAAAGATGGATCCCGATCACTTGGTGGCATTGGTGACAGAAGTCATTCCCAATTATTCCTGCTTAGTTTTTTGTCCCACTAAGAAGAACTGTGAAAACGTAGCAGAAATGATATGCAAATTTTTAAGCAAGTATGTTCATCTTCAAAAAATATTGTTTTATTTTATTGTGGTTTCCATGCTGTGTATTCTGTTTATTCAACAAGCACTTGTTATTTCTTGTAGAATGTTACATTAAGTTGCTGTACTAGATTCTAAGGGCCCTAACCCTGAAGGAAGTGTAACTGTGAAATTCATGTCTGAGAAATAGCCAAAGAAAAATTCCAAGACTCCATGAGAGAGAGTGCTGACCCGTATAATGGCTTCGATCAGTGCTTCTCAATCTTGACTGCAAATGAATCCTCTCAAGGGCTTTTAAAAAATCGAGGGCCCAGGTTACATCCCAGACAAATCAGACTCTCTGCGGGCAGACCCAGCTATCATTATTTTATAGAACTTTCCAGGCAGGTTCAGCCTCCAGCCAAGGTCAGGAACTGGCTGTGACAGAGGATCAGTCACTAATCACTGCAGATATGAATCATCGTCTTTTTCAAAGATTTTACTTATTTATTTGAGAGAGACAGAAGCAGAGAAAGAGAGAGAGCAGCAGAGGGGTAGGGCAAAGGGAGAGAGAGAAGCAGACTCTCCGCTGAGCAGGGAACCCGACTAGGTGCTCAATCCCAGGACCTTGAGACTCTGACCTGAGGCAGATGCTTAAGTGACTAAGCCACCCAGGTGCCCCATGAATCATAGTTTAGTTTAACCTTCTCTCTAATTAAGTACTGTTGCTTCTGTTTTCTTAGTAAACGTCACACTTATGTGGACATTTAAATTGATTTTCTTAGGTAATTAAGTAATTTATTAGTTTGTAATTTGATAGTATTTTAATATTGGCTCTGTTATATTCATAGAGATAAGTGTAAAGTGACCTTGAGTGTGAACAGTTGAGTTTTTTTCTGTACCTTTGTGCCATGTGTAGTTTCCTCAGATTTTTCAGACTTCTTTTTGGCCCCTAGCCAGTGCTGTATTACCGTGGACCATTATGACCCTGGATTCTAATTTAGGCAGCTCCCATCTCTCCTTCCAGTCCTGCTGTCATGCATTGGTCTGATAGAGCTAAATTTATTGACCAGCACAAAGATCCAGATGTTTGGGATAGAGTCCAGGAGTTTTCCATTTTGGTAACTAATAGTCTGCCTTTACAATGATGATGTTGATTATAGAAACCTAAGGAAATTAAATTGTCATTGAGGTGTCTTAGTAAGTCATTTTTTTTTATAGACTAAGGGAATTTTGGCACTGGCTAAGTGATGTGGAGATTTAGAGACTAACATTTGACTGGAAGACATGCGATTTATTAGTTATACCCTTGAATTATTTTGATTGTTGATGATAATAGTTTACTTGGCTCATAAATGTTGATATTTAAACTTGAAGCACTTAAACATCTGGTTTCCAGGACCCTTAGTTAATAAATTGTAATGGATACTTTTTTTTCCTTTTAAGATTGATTTATTTATCAGAGAGTGTGCCCAAGCCGGCGCAGGGGCAGAGGGCAGGAATCTCAAGCAGACTCCCCACTGAGTGCAGCCCCTACACAGGGCTCAGTCACATGACCCTGAATGACCTGAGCCTAAATCAGGAGTCAGATGCTCTACAGACTGCGCCACCCAGGCACCCCAATACTTGATACTTTCTACTTTTTAGATTTTATTTATTTATTTGACAGGTCACAAGTAGGGGGAGGCAGGCAGAGAGAGAGGAAGGGAAGCAGGCTCCCTGCTGAGCAGAGAGCCTGATGCGGGGCTCGATTCCAGAACCCTGAGATCATGACCTGAGACAGAGGCTTAACCCACAGAGCAACCCAGGCGCCCCCTGAGCTGACACTTTTTTTTTTTTAAAGATTTATTTATTTATTTATTTATTTATTTGACAGAGACAGAGGTAACACGGAGAGGCAGGCAGAGAGAAAGAGAGAGAAGGAAGCAGGCTCCCTGCTGAGCAGAGAGCCCGATTCGGGACTCGATCCCAGGACCCCGAGATCATGACCTGTGCCGAAGGCAGCGGCTTAACCCACTGAGCCACCCAGGCGCCCCCTGACACTTTTTTTTTTAAAGATTTTACTTATTTGAGAGAGAGCAGAGCACAAGAAAAAGCACAAGCAGGGAGAGGCAGAGGGAGAGGGAGAAGCAGGCTCCCTGTTGAGCAGAGAGCCCGATTTGGGGCTCAAACCCAGGACCCTGGGATCAGGACCTGAGCCGAAGGCAGATGCTTCACAACTGAGCCACCGAGACACCCCTGGTCAGGCACTTCTCCCAGACATTTTTAGTGGGCGGAGGTGCCGCATAATAGTTAAAGACAAAATACCGCATGTGTTCACGCGGACACGTCCCACTCAGATCATCGCACGTCCTTTCTGTTTGGATTTTCCTCATGAGTGTCTCGGTTCCCAGGGGCGGTAGCATCACTGTGTGATTGCAGGAGAGAGTTTATATTTCTTTTCTTTCTTTTTTTTTTTTAAGATCTTTTATGTATTTATTTGACAGAGATCACAAGTAGGCAGAGAGGCAGGCAGAGAGTGAGAGAGGGGGAAGCAGGCTCCCCGCTGAGCAGAGAGCCCGATGCGGGGCTCGATCCCAGGACCCTGAGATCATGACCTGAGCCGAAGACAGAGACTTAACCCACTGAGCCACCCAGGTGTCCCTACTTGATACTTTCTTAAAGAAGTAGGATTTAACACTTTCTGAAGGAAAATTTCCTCTAAAATCTATTTTGTATATTACTTGCTGTTTTCATAAGCTGAATATTCCAAGTATAGTTTAGCACCCTTTTTTATGGCTATTGATTAAGAAATGGTGAATCATGTTTTACTCATACAATTTAATACTATTCTGTAATTCACATGTAGCTGAAGTAAAATCCTGAGCTAAATGGCTTCTGACCCAAGCCATGTCTGTAAAGCATGATTTCTTGAGTGTCCTGGGATGTCCACTGTATCCTGTAGACATCGTGGGATGTCCTCCTTATCGTGAATGGCATGCGAAGCTGTTGCAGTAAAGCCGCCTGAGCAGTAGAACAGGTGCTATGTCTGTTTAAGTGCAAAGACTAAAACAGATTTTTCCCTAGTGATTATCTCAATCGCAAGGAAAATTATCATCTTTTTTATAGCTGTCACTACCATTGACTTCTAAGTCAAGAATGACTTTTAGGGGCACCTGGGTGGCTCAGTGGGTTAAAGCCTCTGCCTTGGGCTCAGGTCATGATCCAGGCCAGGGTCCTGGGATCGAGCCACACATTGGGCTCTCTGCTCGGCTGGGAGCCTGCTTCCTCCTCTCTCTGCCTCTCTGCCTGCTTGTGATCTCTGAGAAATAAATAAATAAAATCTTTAAAAAAAAAAAAATGACTTTTAAACATCATTTGCCAACAACTGCCAAAGCTCTAGTCATACCAGTTTCCCTAACAATCTCCCCCAGAATGATAGCACTGTGCTCTCTCCGTGTAGGTTCAGGCTGGCGTCCAGCTCACTTGTGCACCCGTACTGCTTTACTCCTCATTCCCTCGCAGCTCACCCGGACGACTCTCTTTGTCCGCGCTCTGAACTTCTCGTGTCTGTGCCTTTGATCATGCTTTCCTTCCTTCCAGGAAAGGGTGCTCCCCTGCCTCTTCACTGGCACTGACACTCCCTGGTCGAGAGCCAGCTCAGACCTCTGCTTCTGCCGTGACCCCTTTGCCGTGTAACCATAGCTTACCCGGTCAGCCATCAGTAGTGTCTCCCTTCTCTAACATTATGTGGTGATTATCCACATTTCACCCCACGTAAGACGTAATTTCTTGAGAGGAGTTCGTCGTGTCCGTCCCGTCCCTTGCATGACCCCGAACACTGACTGGGAAGTGGTCACAGAGTTTGCTGCTCTCTCCTCAGCTGTCACTTGTCATTCTCGTGCCCACGACTCCTGGCCATGCTCTTCCCAGTTCTTCTTGGTTCTTGTGTTCCTTGCACCCTGTTTCTCGGCTTCTTGTGACGTCCCTGGCCTCCCGTTGGGAACATCAGAGTAAGAGAGCCAGGGCTCTCCCTTATTTCCACTAAGCACCCTGAAACACTGCGTGTGGCGTAGACTGGTTTTTGGCGGCTGCCATTCGAAGTGCGTGAGTTACTCGTCGCGCTTACTCTTTCAGTGCTTCCTCTCTTTTCTGAAGGGACTTTAGTGCTCGTAAATGCAAAGACTGTGGGACCTCACTGACGGTTCTAAAATATAGTGTTTAGTCCGTGTCTCACATTCTTACATGTGATTCGATTGTAAGTAGGTTTCCATCTTGAGAGAAGAACATTTATGACTTGGAATTTTTTAAAAATTCTATAAAAATCACCCATAGAAATGTATATTCTAGTGAAAAAAATGATGGTGATATTCACAGGAGGTGTCTAACCCCAGCACCCGCGGATTCATAGGCAGCATAAGAATGAGCATCAGGAAGTCCATGAACTCATAAGCAAAGTGTCATGTTTATATTGTGTTCTTTTTCCTTCCTTAGCTTTGATCAGATTTTCATAGGGTTCTGTGATCCACAAAAAGGTTGAAAGAGTGCCCAATAGTTAGTGAAATCAGAATCAAATTCTAAGAACATTTTGTATACTGAGATTCATGAAAGTTATATATTTTTTAATAAAGAATGTTTACATGTATCTACTAAAATTAAAGCAGTAGGCAGTTTGTCCCTGTAAGATCGAGGGTTTATATTTCTAATAGATCTCTTTCCCTAGGGAGTATCTGAAACACAGGGAGAAAGAAAAACATGAGCTGATTAAGAACTTGAAGAGTATCAGCGGTGGCAACGTGTGCCCCATCTTAAAGCGCACCGTCCCCTTTGGCGTTGCTTACCACCACAGCGGTTTAACGAGCGACGAAAGGAGGCTCTTGGAGGAGGCATATTCCACGGGAGCTCTGTGCCTCTTCACCTGCACGTCCACCCTGGCAGCAGGTGTGAATCTACCAGCTCGAAGGTAAGGTAGCCATTGGCCAGGCTCAAAACTTTTTAATTCTTAGCTAGGTAAGAGTGTGTATTTTTTTTTCTTTTTAAGATTTTAATTATTTATTTGACCGAGAGATCATAAGTAGGCAGAGAAGGAGGCAGAGGCAGAGGGTGGGGGGAAGCAGGCTCCCCACTGAGCAGAGAGCCCGATACAGGACTCAGTCCCAGGACCCTGAGATCGTGACCTGAGCCAGAGGCAGAGGCTTTAACCCACTGAGCCCCACAGGCGCCCTTTGCCAGGAGTTTTTGTTGTTTTATTCCTTCTCAGGAGTGGATGAGAATTTATCAGACATTTGCTGAATTGATTGTTTGTTTTGTTTCCTTCAGTTTACTTATTTATGTTTTAAGATGTATTCATTTATTTTAGAGTCGGGGGAGGGGGAGGGAGAGTCTCAAGCAGACTCTTCACTCAGCACTGAGCCCAGTGCAGAACTCCGTCTCCTGACCTTGAGATCAGGACCTGAGCCAAGACCGAGAGTTCACGAGTCCGAGAGTCCGCTGCCCGACCAACTGCCCTGCCCACCTGCTCCGCATTTGTGTCCTTTAATACGTTACTGAAAAGTGACCGGCAGAGTTTCTGGTATTAGAATTACTTCTTTGGTGTTCTCCCTATCTGGCTCGACGTTAGGGTTTATTGCTAGTTGCAAACAGCAAGCTCTACCATTTTTTATGATCTGAGTTTATTTAACACAGGTATTTCCTTGAAAGCTTAGAGAACTCATCCATAAAGACTTCTGGTCTAGTATCTTTTCCAGAGTAGAGCTTTGACCATCTTTTCAGTTATTACCCAAGTTGTGGGCTTGTATAGCTGATATCTGTTCTTTATAATTTTTATTTAAAAATTTGACTTTAGGGCGCCTGGTTGGCTCAGTGGGTTAAGCCGCTGCCTTCGGCTCAGGTCATGATCTCAGGGTCCTGGGATCGAGTCCCGCATCAGGCTCTCTGCTCAGCAGGGAGCCTGCTTCCTCCTCTCTCTCTGCCTGCCTCTCTGCCTACTTGTAATCTCTCCCTGTCAAATAAATAATAAAATAAAATCTTTAAAAAATAAAAAAATAAAAATTTGACTTTAAAATTTGTGACATTTTTTTCAAAAGCTTGGGTGATTTTTAAAAATCATCCACATTAGGGCGCCTGGGTGGCTCAGAGGGTTATGCCTCTGCCTTCGGCTCAGGTCATGATCTCAGGGTCCTGGGATTGAGCCCCACATCGGGCTCTCTGCTCAGCAGGGAGCCTGCTTCCTCCTCTCTCTCTGCCTGCCTCTCTGCTTGCTTGTGATCTCTGTCTGTCAAATAAATAAATAAAATCTTTAA
>NC_081557.1:270255629-270298931 GCF_022355385.1 Mustela nigripes | reverse complement strand
AAAAAAAAATCATCCACATTAAAAAACATGTATTTTCTGTTGGATACACAGTTTGTACATCTCCATGAGATCAGTTATTTATTGTGTTATCAGCTCCCTTGATTTTCTTACTATCTGTGATTCTTCGATCTGTCCATTTCAGGGAGTTGTGTTAGTCTCCCATTGTTATTTTGGAGTCATATTTCTCCTTTTTGCATTTCTAGAAGTTTTTGCTTTGTATTTCAAAACTGTTTAGGTATACAAAGGTTCATTTCAACTATCTTACTGCTGAATCATACTTTTTATCAATATAATTGGTCCTTGTTTTTCTCACTGAGTGTTTTCACTTTGAACACTAGGATTACGTTTTCCCTGCAAAGTAGATCTTTCTTCACTCTTTTATTTCCATCAGTCACGGTTTAAATTTTCCATTTTTCAGACAACTGGAGAATAAAAAAGGAAGTTAAATATCTTATTTCTCTTATCCCAGTTGTTACTCTTAATTGTAACAGCTGTAATCAAACATGCTTTTCTGCCATTTTAGAATTAATCAATGATTGTTTCCCCTCCTGAACATAACAGTAGTCTTACTCCTTGTGTGTTCTCCTGTAGTGCCTCATGTATGTTGCAGCTATCTGGAATTTTAGTACCAGATTTTTAATTGCATTTCATCTTACAGTCTGTAATTATTTAAACCTTCCTGTAAATTATACTTGTTTTTTTGCTTACTGCTGCCTCTTATATCCCACGTCTTCCTTCTATGACTTACTTTTTATTTTGCCATCCTTGAATAATTTTTTTTTAAGATTTTATTTATTTTTTGATAGAGCATGAGTGGGGTTGGGGCAGAAGGAGAAGAACAAGCAGACTCCATGTCGAGCGCAGCACCCAGTGCAGGGCTCAATCCCATGACCCTGAGAGCGTGACCTGAACCGAAGTCAGACACTTAACTGACTGATCCACCTGGCACCCCCCAGTTTAAGGTTCTTTCTGTTCCCTGTTTCTGTCAGGTATTTATTCTGTGTATTCTGGCTCTACTTTGTGCCCTTAGTTTTCATCAGGTGTTTGTAACCTTGGCTGTCTACTGAGGCTCATAAAAGAGTAGGTTGATTAGGTGACATAGGTCTCTCACTTCTGAACAGGAAAGCTGGCTACAGGCTTCCAACTACATTGGCAGAATTGAAATTACCATATTTGTAGGTCAAAAACAGTCGAAACCTGCAATGTTATATAGTTGACAGTAACATAAATTAATTAAAATATGCATATGTTGGTGATGCATGATTCTATTTTTTATTTATGGGGTGTAGAATCAGTCTTTGGAGGCTGTTGCTCTATAGACAAGCCAGCATGTTCAAAGCACGGTCCTGGTAGTTACTAGTTTTGTGTGTTGAGGTGAACCACTTAGTTTGTCTGTGCTTCACTTAGCCCCTTCGTAAAAATTAAAGTGAAATAATAAAGAACGTTGTAACCAAGAATTTTGTAAGAATTACTGATAATGTACATGAAGAATCTAGGACATCACTGGTTCTTGATAAATAGCACTGACTTATTTTGAGTTAACATGTCATTAAATTTAATATCACTGTATAATGAAATTAAGAATGAAAAAATAGGCAGTATTATAGAAGGAGTATCACTTTTAATTAATATTATCAATTCCATAGAGTTATTTTAAGAGCTCCCTATGTTGCAAAGGAGTTTTTAAAGAGGAGTCAGTATAAGCAGATGATTGGCAGAGCTGGCCGTGCCGGAATAGACTCTGTCGGGGAGAGTGTCCTTATACTGCAGGAAAAAGACAAGCAGCAGGTAATCGTCTGACTGTCGGTTTGTTGTTTCATCTTTTTCTTTTTGGTCTTTGGTCTAGCCCTTTTATGATATCATCTTTTAAAAATTAATTATTAATATTTCTTTCAATAATGTTTCTTTCTCCTCTACGATTAGGAATGACAAAGAATAGTTGAATACTTTTGTAGTTCAGGCAAGCAGTGAAAAGTATTTTCTTTATTTATCGTTCTTCCATTTTCATGAGAACACCTGCTAAATTCTTATTTGTTTCTCTATGTCCTTAACACCCCCTGTTTCCACAAGATCTATGCAAAATATAAAATTTTATATGGAACACTTAATTTTCTTATAACAACACAAAACATAATATTGCTTTAACTTTTGTAGGTATCAGAGTTAATAAGCAGACCATTGGAAAATTGTTATAGCCATCTTGTTCAAGAATTCACCAAGGGAATCCAAACTTTGTTTCTCTCTTTGATTGGTTTGAAGGTATTTTTCATTATTTTTAAATCTTATTCCATTATCTGAGATAATAGAGATTTAAAAGTTATGAGAACTATAAGTTTGAAAAAAATGCTAACTTCTAATCTAATGTGGGAAAGAAAAATCTGACATAAATCTGAATCTAGATTTATATGTCCATTTTAATGCTTTGAGTTTTATGAAATATGAAAAATGAGCAAATCATAACTGCACATTATTACAAGTGAGACACTTTTTTGTATACTCTGGGGGATGTAAGAAGCTATAAAGACATAGGTCCTGATGTGGGATTATCCATCATCTCTATCCTGGTTAAGAATAAGATTCACCGGTAGTCTGTGATCATTCTAGGATATTGTAAACATTTGTGAGATTCGTATAGCCTTTATCAGGCAGAAAATTTAAAAAGAAAAAGACACAGCAGGAAAACACTCTTTTTCTTAGAAATTCACTCTCTCTTTTAGGGTTACTCTTGAGTTAAACTTCTTTTTTATGGTTATACTTTTTTTTTTAAGATTTTTTTATTTGAGAGAAAGAGAGAGAATGAGCTGGGGGAGGGGCAAGTGGAGACAAAATTTCAAGCAGACTCCCCACTGAGCCTGGAGCCCAATGCGGAGCTTGTCAGGGCTCGATCCCATGGTCTTGAGATCATGACCTGCGAAGAAATCAAGAGACAGATGCCTGGAGTGCCTGGGTGGCTCGGTCCTTCAAGCATCTGCCTTGGGCTCGGGACATAATCTCAGGGTTCTGGGATTGAGCCCTGCCTCGGGCTCCCTGCTCAGTGGGGAGTATGCTTCTCCATCTCCCTCTGCCTCTCCATCCTGGCTTGTGCTCTCTCTCTCTCTCTCTCTCGCTCACTCACTCTCTAATAAATCTATTTTTTTTAAATAAAGATTTTATTTATTTATCTGACAGAGAGAGATCACAAGTAGGCAGAGAGGCAGGCAGAGATAGAGGGGAAAGCAGGCTCCCTGCTGAGCAGAGAGCCCGATGTGGGGCTCGATCCCAGGACCCTGAGATCATGACCTGAGCTGAAGGCAGAGGCTTTAACCCACTGAGCCACCCAGGTGCCCCTCTCTCAAATCTTTAAAAAAAGAAAAATCACTAACCAGCTGAGCCATCCGGCACCTCTGTGGTTATTCTTAAGTTAAGTAAATTTTACTTTTGTGCGAGGTCATTTGGCCGTAAAGTGGCAAAGCCAGGGTTTGAATTTGTTGTTCCACAATAAAACCAATGCTCTTGGGGCACCTGGGTGGCTCAGTGGATTAAACCCCTGGTCCTGGGATCAAGCCCCACATCAGGCTCGCTGCTCAACAGGGAACCTGTTTCTCCCTCCCCCTCTGCCTGCCTCTGCCTGCTTGTGATTTCTGTCTGTCAAATAAATAAATAAAAATATTTAAAACAAACAAAGAAACCAGTGCTCTTAACTTATCATGCAGTCTGCCTTCATTAACCCAAACAGTTTAGGTGAAAATAAAAGAAGAGATTAATAAACAAAAATACCATAAGTTTTGATTACCTTGTAGATGTATAGTGGTAACATTCCCTGGCAGTTTAGAATGTGAAAGGTCATAAGGAAGAAAAGGAATCAGTGCTGGACGGTGAAAGAGATAGAAGTTGTAGATCTGCAGGAGTAAGCCGCTCAGAGTACTTCACGTAGAAATGACGGTGAGAAAGCTTCAGGCGATGTGAGGTGACAGTCAGCAGAATAGATTGTGTAGCTCTAGACGAGGGCTGCAGATCCTGAAGAGTTGAAAACTGGGTGGGGAAAGGGAGGCCGGAAGTGTGCTGTAAATTGGGGGAACTGGGAAAGCGTGCTTAAATTGCAAACTAGAGAGCTGTGACACTGTCGCTTGTCGGTGGAGAATCGTGACATGTGGTGGTTGAGAGCAAGTGCTCTGATATCACACATGGCTGTGTCCCAGTCCCAACTCTGTCTCTTACTGCTCTGCTTAAGTTATTAGCTCTCTCTTAGACCTCACTCAGTTGCCTTATCTGTAAAATGTCTGGGATAATGGTGTAGAGAAGTATTGAAAGACTAGTTGAGAAGCAGTTGCAGTAATCCACATGTAATGTAATGAGACCTGCAAGAGGAGGGTTGCCGAGGAATTGGTAAGGGAGGGAGAGCTCGTGAAGATTGGCAAGTCTTACCACATTTATGTCTTCAATAAGGTAACGGACTCCGAGTCGGTGAGTAGTGTAGCATCATTCAGTGAGTTACGATTTGGATTGGACTATCATTTAGGTTCCTGCCTTGCTGGCCTATACTCTGTCCAGTACACTATTGTCTGTGTAGATTATTCCTCAAATGCCCATGAAATATCTCACTATTGTATACCGTATTCTGAGACCATAGACAAATATCAATACATTTAAAAGGATTGAAATAAAATATAGCACAGTATCTAATGGAAGCAATTACAGTATACCAGCAGTAATAGAAGGGTATCAGGGAATTACTCAAATATTTGGAAATTAAGTAAGTATACTTTGACCGAAATCACAAGGGATATTAGAAAATATTTCTAATGGAAAGAAAATGAAAAAAGATGTATCAGAATTACTGGCATGAACCCAAAGAAGTGCTTAAAAAGACATTTATGGCTTTAAAATCCTTGTTAGAATACAAGAAAGATCCAGATTCACTGCTCTAAGTTTTACTTTAGGAACCTGGGTGGGGTGTGGGGGACTCAAAGTAGAATAAAAGAGATAATACAAATAAAAACAAATGAAATAAAAAGTAAATAAAAAAAATAATGAAACTATAAGCTAGTTCTTTGAAAAGATCAGTAAGATTATTGACTGATTTCATCAGAGGGAAAAGAGAGAACACTTCAGTTACCAATATTAGGATCATTCCTAATAGGGTCATCACTGAGATCCTGGAGATATTAAAGCTATAGTAAGGAATAATCCTTGAATAACTATAGTCTTGAATGCTAAAAAAATGAATTCAACTACAAATATTCTTGGAAAACACAATTTCCAAAATTGACTGAAGAAGTAAAAAGTCTAGTCCTAGATCTATTAAAGAAATTGAATTTATAACTTAAAACTTGGCACAAAGAAAACTCCAGACCTGACTTCACTGGTGAATTCTATCAAACATTTAAGGAAGAAATAACACCAATCATACACATATTCTTCCAGAAAGCAGAGGAAGAAGGGATACTGCTCATCTCATGAAACCAGCATTATTCTGATACCAAAATCGGACAAAGATGTTACAAGAAGAAAAAACTACAGGCCATTATCTCGTAAACATAGATAAAATCCTATCCAAGTATTAGTAATCCAGCAACATAATCAGAGTTTATTCCAGTAATGCAAAATTAATTTAACATTCAAAAGTCAGTGTTACTATTCATTTGACAGAGTTCAACACCCATTCATGATTAAAAACTCAGCAAACTAGGAGGAGAAGAGGTCAAGGAAGTTTATTTAAAAAAAAAAAAAAAAAAAACCAGAAACAAAAACAAAACTGGGGCACCTGGGTGGCTCAGTGGGTTAAGCCTCCGCCTTTGGCTCAGGTCATGATCCCAGGGTCCTGGGTTCGAGCCTTGCATCGGGCTCTCTGCTCAGCGGGGAGCCTGTTTCCCTCTCTCTCTCTGCCTCTCTGCCTGCTTGTGATCTCTGTCTGTCAAGTAAATAAATAAAATCTTTAAGAACAACAACAACCACTACAGGTACCATCACACTTAATGGTGAAAGATTCATTTTTCCATCTAAGATCAGGAAGAGCAAGGAGATCTGTTCTCACCCTTCTTTTCAGCGTATATTGGAATCCTGGCCGGTACAAGACAGGAATGAGGGCGTATAGATTAGAAAGGAAGAAGTAAAACTGTCTTATTTGCGATACTAGTTTCAAGAAAAAAATCCAAAGGAATGTAGGGGGAAAAACTAGAGTGTAATCAGCACTGTCATGGGATACAGGGTCAGTGTATGGAACTCAATTATATTTGTATACTCACTACAAATAATTGGAAAAACAACTCCATTCACAATAGCATCAAAAAACATACAATACTTAAGGACAACTTTAACTAATATGTGTCAGATCTGTACACTGAAAACTAGAACTTGAGAGAAATTGAACGAGACCTACGTAGATGGAGAGAGGTACCGTGTTCAAGAATTAGAACATTCAGTTTTGATCAGATGTTACTTCCCAACTTGGTCTGTAAATTTAATGCAATACCAGCCAAAATCTCAGTAGGTTTGTTTGTAGAAATTGAAGTCTGATAGAATTTATTTGGAAATGCAAAGGAGTAGATTAACCAAAATTCATTTTGTGAAAAAATGACAAATTTAGAGTGTTCACACTATTTCAAGAAGTAACTATAAAGCTTGAGTAATCAAGACAGTGCGGTATTGGCACAAGGATTATATAGCCCAATAATAGATCAGTAAGTCCAGAATTAGGCCCACGTATGTGATCAGTTAAAAAAATTATAATCTCTACACTCAACGTGGGGCTCGAACTCAGGACACCAAAATAAGGAGTTGCGTGTCCACCAACTGAGCCAGCCAGGCATCCCTGTGTATCATCAGGTTTTAGCAAAGGGTGTCAGAATATTTAAAGGGACAAAGGATAGTGTTTCTCAATAAATGGGGCTGGAGCAACTAGATATCTCTATAGAACAATAACAAAAAACTAACCTGTACTCTTACCTCACACTAATTTTGTCAAAAATAATTAATTCAAAGTGGACCATAGACCTAAACTTAAAGGGAAGAACATATAAGGAAGGATTTTTTGTTACCTTGGATGATTTCTTATGTGGAAAGCAAAAAACAAAAACCATGAAGGGAAAAATCTATCAAATAGACTTCATCATAATTTTAAAAATTATCTTCAAAAGACAGCTAAAATGAGAAGGCACAGGACATATAATACATACATCTGACAAATGTGTATATGAGATAGGACTCATGGAATTGGGAGGGAGTTGGGACTCACTCAAGATGGGACCACTCAGGTAACTACTGGGAGGGTGGACTTGGCCACAGGGGTAGGGTTCATAGGCCTGGCAGTCCAAGAGCTATGGGGCACAACAGTTGCATTTAAATTCTGTTTTAACAGTTGAAGTACAGCAAGAAGTCTAGGCAGGAGATTAGCAGGTGGGCAGCTGTTGTTCCAAGCCTACCACAGGAGGCAGAACTCAAGAAACTGGACCCATCCATGAAGAGGTCAGGCCACCAGGGTTCCTCTTACACCTTGGGGTAAAGGCTCACAACGGGGCTGTAGTCATGGAAGAAGGCTGGAACTCTAAACACAGTAGAAAGTAGGAAGACCGTTAGAGTTGGAATTAAAGCAGCAGTCAAGTCCTCTGGACAGAAACACGCAGGTTGAAGAGGGGAGAAGCAAGAAGGGCAAGGTCTGCGACTTGGGCAGTGAGGTTGGGGGCAGGAGGATACAGAGGAGCACCCCTGGAGGGACTAAGTCCTTGCTTTGGTCGAGGAGAAGGAAACTAGGAATTAATGAGAGCATTTAACAAGTTGGGCCTTGTTAAAGGACTTGTTAAATAACTTGTTGTAAATGCCTTGTTAAATACCTGGGGAGCCTCCAGTTATTTATTTATCACAACCATGTTTCACACACTCTGTTAGACACTATGTGTTTTATCTCTGATCCTTGCATACCTTCGAATTAAGTAATGAAATTCCCCTTTTACAAAAAAAGAATCTGAGGCAAAGAGAGGCAGGTTCTGTAGGCTGCTTGTAGCTTTATCCCCGCACCTGGACACTGGGGTCCGTGCTCCTAGTGTCTCTCTCCTGTCCGGGCCAGTGTGGTTGTCCCCTCACTGGTCTGACTGCCTTGCGTCCATTCCGCCATGCCTTCCCACATCCCCTCCAAATGATCATTCACACAGACTGGTCTTGTCAAAACGTAAACTCAGATTGTGCTACCCATCTCTGCTTAAAATTTGTCCCATTGGTTTCCCATTGTTTTTAGGATTTAGGAAGCCCAAGTTCCTTGTCACGGTCTACCATGGTAGATTTGGCCTCTGCCCCCTTGCAATCTGCACCCCAGACACACTGGCCTCCTGGGTCCTTCCGTACCAGTGCTCACTGAGCCTGGACTCGCCCATCTTCCCCACTCTGTCTCTCGTCTGACCCTCACGCACTCAACCTGGAGGCTTCACTTAACCATCCCTCCTCAGGGAAGCCCCCCTGTGCCTCTGTGTCCAGTCAGTTTACTGTATGCTTGATCGAACCACATTGCTTTAGTAGAACCTATCAGTTTGTACTTCTTTGCTGGTTAGTGCAGCGATCCCTGTTGGAATGTAAGCCCTGGGCCAACAGACTCCACATTTATCTTTACTTGTCCCTGACTCCCAGTGCCCAGCACAGTTCCTGGCATGGGGTTGGTGCTCTGTTAGTACTTGAACGAATGAATGGATTGACTTTGGAGAGG
The DNA here is from genome assembly GCF_022355385.1 of Mustela nigripes. Lineage (NCBI taxonomy): Eukaryota > Metazoa > Chordata > Mammalia > Carnivora > Mustelidae > Mustela > Mustela nigripes. The sequence continues at coordinate 270,290,260 of NC_081557.1, read as the reverse complement.
CGTGGGTGAACCTGAAGGTTGGGGCAGCAGTAGAGAATCTAGCTTTGAGAAGCTGTGGAGGCCAGAGACAGAGGCTAGACCAGTGGGTGTCAATCACAATGCTGTAAAATCTTCATAGAGGGATAGAAAGATAACATGATGGTAGCTGGAAGTATCCCCAGTGTTTACGGACATCAACCAGGTAGAAAACAGTTCAGCGACTAAATTCATTGATAATCTACACACTGAGAATCAGTCTTGAATATCTTAAAACTGAAGTTTTGTCCTAATTGAATATTATACTTAGAATGAATTTTGGGGTGCTTGGGTGGTTCAGTCCGTTAAGGGTCCAACTCTGGATCTCGGCTCACGTCATGATACCAAGGTTGTGAGATTGAGCCCAGCATCAGACTCCCCACTGGGTATAGATCCTGCTTAATATTCTCTCTCTCAAAGAATAATAATAGTAGTAGTAATAATAATAATAAAAGGTCAGAACATTTCCAAGAAAGTGAATTTTACTAAAAGGAGGAAAAGCAGTAGAAAGTGTCTATGCCTCATCATGTTTTTTGTTAACCCTTATTTGGGTTTGGTATCCAATGACTATGTTTTCCAGTTGAAAGTATCGTCAGAATTGTGAGAGAGAGAAATATGCTTATTGATTGACTATATTTTAGTACAACATGCTGATTTCATTAAAATTAGCTAATACAAAATTCTAATTCAGCATCATCTCGACATCTGAATACCAAATGGAGGGTTAAGTATTATGATTGCCATTAAAGGTTTTAAATAGTGACTAAGAGGGGGAAAGGGAAGGCAGCAAAAGAACAGGAATGAGAGAGACAGAAAAAGAAGAAGACTTTATTTTTAGGTGATATGCAGGAAATATTGCCTGCTCCTGTTTCATTGGAGACTTTCGGCTGTGTTTTGCATGGGTGTCTGTGTGTTCGACGCTGAAGAATTCTTACAGGTGGGAAGGGGTGAAGGGAGAATTTCTGCAGGAGGCGGCGTGGGAATCAGTGATGATTGGAGAAGGAACAGCACAGCGTGGGAGAGACTGAAAAGCCACTCAAAAATCTGAGGAGTTTTTGAGTGAGAAATAGGTCCGTGTTTTCATTAGAAGTATGAATATGATAACTTCTTTAAATTGTTTCTCGTTGATTTTAAAACATCACTATATGATTATCCTTATATACGCAAATATGTCAATCGCGCACTAATTTATTTCAGTATCTTTGACGTATGCTCCAGTGACATCCTGAATTGTTTCAGATCGCAACAAATCTTGATGACATATGTCACTTTATGGGTGGTACATTGTTTGGTGTTCAGCAAAAGATTTTGTTGAAAGAAAAAAGTCTGCGGGAAATAACTGTTGAATGGCTTAGAGACCTGACAGAAAAAGGACTTCTCCAGAAAGACGTTGTTGACAAGCCCAAAGACGAGAGCTTTCATATTACAAAACTGGGACGAGCTTCTTTTAAGGGTAAGAGTTTAGCTAAGTTTCTAAGGAAATATGCTGGGGAAGAAATAGAAATTAAATCATTCTCTTTCTTTAAATTGGAACTGTAATTTCTTATTAATAACATTAATCTTATAAGCTATGAGACTACTTTAGCTTTTCAAAGTTGGAAAATCAGGGCGCCCGGCTGGCCCAGTGGAGTGTGTGACTCAACCTCGGGGTCGTGAGTTCAAGACCACGCTGTGTGTAGAGCTTTCTTTAAGAAAATTTTTTGTAAATAAATAAGTTGAAAATATGTTGGGGATTTTGGGGGTTTTTTGTTTTCATTTTTTTCAGAGAGGGAGCAGGGAGGGGCAGAAAAGAGGAAAGAGGGAACCCGAAGGAGACCACGTCCTCCAGGGGTCGGACTCGTGGTTTGATCTCACAACCCTGAGATCACGACCTGAGCCGAAATCGAGTGTTGACCGTTTAACCAACCGAGCCACTCAGGTGCCCCGAAAAATGTTTTAGAATACAGGTAATTTAAGATACTGTAGAAGTATTTGGGGAAATAGATGATAATCTCCCTTCACACACCCCCTCCCCTAGCAATCATGCAAATCTTAATATCTACCAAGAATAATAATTTGGCATGCGTCTTTTCAGACAGTTTCTGTACATTTCCTTTCAATGCATAATACATACTTGTATACAAGTTTGAGATTTTTTAACTTTTGTTTTTAAATAAATAATCATTTGTATTGTTCCAGAATTTGCTTTTTTTGCTTAATATCTTAAAAATTGTTCCACAGCAGTGAATGGTTTTTTTTTTAATGGCTACATCATAATTTACTTAATGAAAAATAATACAGGTCTATTGTTTTTTTTTTTTTTTAAAGATTTTATTTATTTATTTGACAGACAGAGATCACAAGTAGGCAGAGAGAGAGAGAGAGAGAGGGAAGCAGGCTTCCTGCGGAGCAGAGAGCCCGATGCGGGGCTTGATCCCAGGACCCTGAGATCATGACCCGAGCCGAAGGCAGCGGCCGAAACCACTGAGCCACCCAGGCGCCCCATATTGTTTTAAAACAATCCTTAGAACTCAGAATTATGTAAAGGAAAACCCCATTCTCCTGTCCCATTTCCACTCTCCCAGGGGCAACCGCTGTTAACAGTTTGCTGTGTGTCCTTCCATATGTTGTTATGTAGATAGATAAATATGTGTATGTATTTACATTTGTCTATCTGTATATGTGTATAGATTTTATTATGTATCATGCATATATATTTATATATGTTTTATACTTTATTTTTTAAGATGAAATCATAGTTGTAGGTATTTTTTGGCAGCTTGCTTTTCTTACTTAAAATATTAGGAGCATCTTAACATGTCAGTCCCTTTAAATCTACCTCATTTTTCTTTGACTACTGTAATCATCCGTAGTCTGGATACCGTAATTTAGTTAACCATTCCCCTATTGATGGACATTTGCACAGGTTTTTTATTTTCTCAGTTATAAACAAAGCTGCAATGGGCATCACTATTTATGTATTTTTGAGTATATGTGGACATGTTTCTCTGGGTTAGATTTCCAGAAACAAAGTATTTGGGTCAAAAGGTATGTACTTATGAAATGTTGATATATACTATCAAAATGACCTCCAAAATAGTTATGCTAAATTCCATAAGAAGAGATTTGGGGGGGAGTGGGTGAGATGTATAGATGGATTAGCAGTGCACCCATCATGATAAACACTCAGTGATGTACAGAATTGTGGGATCACTATATTGTACACCTGAAACTAACCTAACACTGTATGTTAACTATAATGGAGTTAAAAAAAACTTGAGAGCTTTTGAAGACTTTTTGCTATATGTAGGTAACTTCTAAATAAGATGCTTTAAAAATCACATTATTTCCCTTTTGGTAATTATGAAAGATGAAATATTTGATCTTTCTTTTAGGAACTATAGATTTGGCTTATTGTGACATTCTCTACAGAGATTTGAAGAAAGGTCTCGAAGGTCTTGTGCTTGAAAGCCTTCTTCACCTAATTTACCTAACAACTCCCTATGATATGGCTTCTCAGTGTGTCCCTGACTGGATGATATACTTCAGGCAGGTAAGATTATAAGGTTCTTCAATATAGGCTATTTTATTTATTAATGACGATGGAATTTTTGTCAAGTGATTATTCACTTTTTGTCTCTACTGAAGTGTATTTGAAATTGGGTCTTTCATGTTTCAGTTTTTTTAAATAGTAATATAGCAATAGCATCTTCAGTTTATTTAACTTAAATACTACTTTTCTGTTAAATATAAACATGTTCATTATCAGGAAAAAAAAAAAGCAGGATCATCCCTGTTCCCATTCTGCAAAGATAGTCACTGTTACAGTTTGGTGACCACTCCACTTTATGTTGCCTGCAGTGTGAAGAAAACCGTGAAAGCTGGGTTTTTTTGGAGACTTGAATTACATGAAAGCTCTATCAGAGCCAAGCATGATGACGAAGCCCAGTGATGTCAATACTGAGAAGGAATGTCAGTTTTATCACAACAGGAAGGTGCAGCTGGTCCTGCTTTCTCTAAAACCAGGCAGTCGAGTGTAGTCTATTATGACTTTACTGTGAGTGCGGCAGACACAGGAACATGTGTTAGGCGGAAGCAGTATGCAGCTCTTAATTGCAGGAAATTATCTTTCTTTTAATGTCCTATTTTAAAATCATAACTAAGGTTTTTTTTTTTTTAATATTTTATTTATTTATTTGACAGAGAGAGATCACAAGTAGGCAGAGAGGCAGGCAGAGAGAGAGGGAAGCAGGCTCTCCGCTGAGCAGAGAGCCCGATGCGGGACTCGATCCCAGGACCCTGAGATCATGACCTGAGCCGAAGGCAGTGGTTTAACCCACTGAACCACCCAGGCGCCCCGTAACTAAGGTTTTTTAAGTGGTGCTGTATAAAGCAGTTACTGTCAAAAGTTTTCCCTGTTCTTCCTCCCCAGCAGACATCATCTCAGTATTAGACGTAACCACATACTCTGTGGAAACCCTAGTGGAGACCACAGTGCTTGTGACCATGCCTTTAAGTATTCTGCTAAAATATGTTGTATTTTAATAATACATGTTTAAGCTTACAATTTGTATAAATAAATTGGTGGTGTTCTTCTCATATCCTTTAAAAGCATGAAAATGTGGTATCAGGAAATACTGGATTTGGTTCAAAAGGCAGATTTTTTAAAGTTACAATTTGACGGGTGGCTGGGTGGTCCAGTTAGTTAAGCGTCCCACTCGTGATTTCAGCTCAGGAGGTGACCTTAGGGTTGTGAGATCGAGCCCTGTGTCAGGCTTTACGCTCCGCAGGGAGTCTGCTTGAGATTTTTCTCTCCCTCCCCTCTGCTGTCCCAAACACACTTTCTTGCTCGCTCTCAAATAAATAAATATTTTTTTTTAAAGTTACAGTTTGATTTTTTTCTATGTTTACTCTTTTTAAACGTAGTTTAGCCAGCTCAGTCCAGCAGAACAAAACGTAGCTGCTCTTCTTGGAGTCTCTGAAAACTTTATTGGGAAGAAAGCATCAGGTCAAGCTATAAAAAAGGTACCATAGTCTTTTTTTCTCTTCCTAAGTAAGTTGACTTAGCAAAATTAATGCTGTTGTATCATCTCTTTTGTTGATTCAATCTTTTCATTTCATATTTTTTTCTTTAAGTTAATACGATTCCCATTTTGCTATTTAAAACGTGAGGACCAGAAATTTGGGAATTTTTTAAAAACAGTATTTTCGGATGGTGTCATGAGTTTTTTTGTTATGTGTACCTTTGCATTTCTGAAACACTGTCAAGCACATATAAGCTTCTTATCGTAGGAGAAGGTAAAGCTTCTTGATCTCTTTTTCTTGGGCTACTTATGGCTTATATTATAAAAATTATAAAGTTTTTATAAAATGTTTTATAAAATGTATATAATGTATATAAATGTTTATATATTTTTATATATTTATATAATGTTTATAAAATATATAATCCTGAAATAATTTCAGTTCAAGGGAGAAAAATGTATCTTCTAGAAACTTTTTCTAAAGTAATCTCCACACCCAGCATGGGGCTGGAACTTATAACAAGATCAAGAGTCGCATGCCCTTCCGACTGAGCCACCAGACATCCCCCTAGAACATTTCTTTTTCTTTTTTTACATAATCTCTACACCTCATGTGGGGCTTGAACTCATGACCCCAAGATCAAGTGTCACATGTTCCTCTGACTGAGCCAGCCAGGTGCTCCCCCACACCTAGACACTCTGTTAGGCATTCTGCTTGATGTCAGAGATTCTGAGATAGGATGGGTTTGAGGTTTTCATTCTTGTTGTCGTTTGTTGTTCTTTCGTAAAGAACTCCCTATCTAGTTAGTACTTGAACTACATAAAATTCTGTAGAAGGTTGAAGTTGATAAATTAATACTTTTTTGTGTAATATTCTTATGTTACAGTGTTTTGAAGTTTAGTCAACAAATACAAAGCAAGTGTCTAATACACTAATGTCAAGAAGAATGGAAATAGGGGCCCCTGGGTGGCTCCTTTCGGTTAAGTGTCTGCCTTCAGCTCAGGTCATGATCTCAAGGTCCTGAGCCTGAGCCCCACGTTGGGCTTCTTGCACAGCGGGGAGTCTGCTTTGCCATCGCCGCCACCCCCACCTCCCCAGCTAGCTTGTGCTCTCTCTCAAGCAAATAAAATCTTTAAAAAAAAATGAATGGAAATAATTTTTTGGCAAACATGCCTTCAAATCCTAAAGTTAATTTCATTTTCTGCCTTATAATACACTTTTTTTCATTTTTAATTTTATCGGTAATCTAATCTTTATTGAAACCTAATTATCTTCTCATTTCCCCTGTATCTTTAATTACATAAATATTACTCATTTCATTTTGAAAAGTGAAAGATGGTATTTACTCACATTAGAATTGAATGTTTAGTTGTTGAGTGTTCATGCTATCACAATATTTTGATTGGGTCTCTTACCTCAGAAATGCCTATGCTGCTTAGACATTCAAAATGTTAAATAAAAATATTTCATAAAACAAACATTTTATATACAACTTTAACATATAAAATAAAAAATCAAAATAATTTGAGGGGTGCCTGGGTGGCTCAGTGGGTTAAAGCCTCTGCCTTCAGCTCAGGTCATGATCCCAGGGTCCTGGGATCGAGCCCCACATCAGGCTCTCTGCTCCGCAGGGAGCCTGCTTCCTCCTCTCTCTCTGCCTGTCTCTCTGCCTCCTTGTGATCTCTGTCCGTCAAATAAATAAATTAAATCTTAAAAAAAAGAAGAAGAAGAAGAGTCCTCCTTTAAAAAAAAATAATAATTTGAAATTCAATTAACAAATAATAAACATTTACAAAATCTTTTGAGAATAATGCATCTTCTTAAACTTGGATCAAAATTTATTTATTTTATTAACATACAATGTATTACTAGCCCCAGGGGTCTGTGAGTCATCAGGCTTGCACACTTCACAGCACTCACCATGGCACAGACCCTCCCCGTGTCCATCAGCCGGCCACCCCATCCCTGCCCCAGCCCCAGCAACCCTCAGTTTGTTTCCTGAGATGAAGAGTCTCTTATGGTTTGTCTCCCTCCCGATCCCATCTTGTTGCATTTTTTCCTTCCCTTCCCCCCATAACCCCCGCCCTGCCTCTCAAATCCTCATATCAGAGAGATCATATGAGAATTTATTTTTGTTAATGAAATATAGTCAATAAACTTTCAGTTGATTTAATTTCTAGAGAACAAATTTACTTAAAATCAAATTTGTTTCTCTACATTGAAAAAGACACTCCCGTTTTTCTTTAGATATTTCTTATGAAAGATCTTGAAATTGGTATAAAGCATCTTATCCTACCTTGTAATAAAATTATATCATTTTTCTTGGCTTAGAAAATACATTCTAAGCAAAATCGACATTGACTCAAATGAAGGTGCACCAAAATTGGGAAATTGAGAAGCAGTTTTTCCCTACTGGCAATTCAACTATCGTGGTTTTCAGCTCGATGCTTTTTATAAGAATCGACATGTAGACTCTGTAATTCAGACAGTCTTCAATATGCCACTGTGAGTTCTCACCCCATTCCTTTACCACCATAGGGGATACAATTTTATATTTTATACCCACTTTTTTCCCTTCCAGTTCATCCTGTCTTTCCTCTGGTTTTAAGCATCAGTTATGCAATTTCTAAGTTAGCTTGATATTGGTTATGAGATACTCTACACAAGAACTGGTCACTAGATACTATAGGCAGAAGCAGGTACATGGAAATTGTCAGCTCTAGGTAGGTTTTTCTCTCTCAGTGTTTTAATTTTAGAAACATTAATTTTTTTATCATGACCATGTAGAAATCATAAAATCTAATATTTACTTAGTCTACTATATGCTATATGGATAAGCTTATTAACTATTATTATAACTTATTAACTATTACTATATCTTATTACTATAAGCTATATGGATAAGCTTATTAACATACCTATCCAAATAAATGCATTTCTTTAACTCCATTCACAAATATATACAACCTGTAAATACCACAGTAAATGTAAAGGTCTTCCCAACTCCTTCCCTTCCTATATTCTTTTCCTAGGGCTACCACAACAAATTAGCCCAAACCGAGTATCTTAAAACAGCAGAAATTTACTCTTTTGCAGTTCAGGAGGCCAAAAGTCCGAAATCAAGATGGCTTCCTCTGGAGGTTCTAAGGAAGAAAACATCTTGCTTCTCTCCTAGCTTTTGGTGGCTGCTGGCAATCTTTGGTGTCCTTGGTTTGTAAATGCATCCCTCCAGGGTCGCCACTGAACACTGCCATCTTCACTTTGCTTCCTATTTGTGTCCCTCTGTGTCCTCTCCTCTTAGAAGGACGCTGGCCACTGGATACAGAGCCCTAAGTGGGCAGTACACACGCAGGGGGATTTCATCTCAAGATCTTTAATTAATTACACCTGCAAAGATCCTATTTCTAAAATAATGTCACATTCACAGGTACCACAGGTTAGGAGGTAAACATATCTTTTTGTGGGGGCAGACAGATTCAACCCACTACAGCTTCCCCTGTAGAAGAAGTTTAAATTGGAAGTAATTTGGCATATTTTCTTTTTTTTAATAATTGGAAAAATGATCATCTGAATTAGTCTGAAGTACCTATGGTAAAAACTTAGGTTTTTTTCTGTGGAATCATTCTGTTCTGGCTTTTCTATAGTAGAACTTCATTCAGATTGCCTGTTGTCCAATTTCAATATGATGTACATTCTTAGCAGGTCCAGGACATAAATTTACTTGCTTGTCTTTCTAGAAGGTGGACAAGGACATTGTCAACAGACTATACCTGTCTTTTGTTCTTTATACCCTGCTCAAAGAGACCAACATCTGGAGTGTGTCTGAAAAATTTAATATGCCTCGAGGCTATATACAAAGTCTTCTTGCCGGAGCTGCCTCATTCTCCTCTTGTGTGCTGCATTTCTGTGAGGTAATTCCACTGACTACATGACACATGCCTCATGCATCTTTCTGTTTTGACTGCTGCTAAACTCGTAAACCGGTTAGTCATTATTTCCTCACTGTTGACTTGTTCTAGTAATACTAAGCACTCAAACTATATTTAAAATATACTTGTTTCTTTCTGCTTATGAAAGTCCTATATACTAACTTACGGTAAAGATACAAAATTGGCAGAATCACCTAAAATATTTAGCGAACAAGTAGAAAGCACCTAGTTATGGGGCCCCTGGGTGGCTCAGTCAGTTAAGTGTCTGTCTGCCTTCAGCTCAGGTCGTGATCCCAGAATCCTGGGATCAAGCCCTGCATCTGGCTCCCTGCTCAGTGGAAAGTCTGCTTCTCTCCTGCCTCACTCGCAACCCGCTTGTGCTCATCTTCTCTCTCTCAAATAAATAAATGAAATCCAAAAAAAAACCAAAACCTTTAAAAAAAAAAAAAAAGAAAGCGAGCACCTGGTTATCCCTACTCATAAAACCACCTCTAGTAGTGACAAGTCTTTGGAATCAATCTTAAAACCACAGTTCTCCATCGATACAGGTTCTGGGGGGGGTATCTCTCCCCTGGTGCTAACCATGGGAAGTGTTTGACGAGTGCCTCACCAATATCCAGCAGGCACCTGTCACTCCTGGGACCATGCTCTCGTGATCGCCACAGTATTTTGCCATTTTTGCTTCCAGTGTTTGGCAGCTGCTTTAGGTTTCTATGTCAAGTGTATAGTTTAATTAACTCAAGAAGAAAACTTTATTTTGGCCATTTGCATTTGGGACGCATTTGTTTAAGACTTTACTAATACCAGCTTTCAGAGTTTCTTTAAATAGCATAGCAAAGCTTACCAGACTTTCCACTAGGACAATTTTGGGGATGAATTGATAATATAAGCCTTTTTTGGCCACATTTAAATTTCTTCTAATTGAATGGTGTAATAATCCTTCCATTTTTGTTTCTATACTCAGTTTTTTAAAAACATTTTTCTCTCATGAATCTTATTTTTAAATTTGAAATCTTCGTTTTCCCCATCTTAAATTTCCATATTCTGTGTACGTATATGGCAGTCAATTCTGTCATATGTATTAATGAGTAAATAATCCAGAATACTTGACTTTGGGTTGAATGATAATTATTTTAGCAAATTCGCATTTCTAAATGTCTCCCACTTATGCTAAGTTTTAAATATTAGCTTACATTCCCTAATCATGTGCTAGCTAAGCAGTAGACAAAATTTATAGGTAGTAAGAAGCTAGCCTTTATTTTTTTAAGTTTTCTGTGTTTGTGTTTCTTCATATTTAAAGGTACTTCCCCTAAAATTCTATCCCTTTGTTTTACTTAGGATTATAAGGACTTCAGCCTTATAGAATTGTTCAAGTAAAAGAAACTATCAAATCTGAAAAACAACTATAAGTTAGTGGTTGATCCTAGACACAATCTGCCCGACAGCCTGTGCTCTCATGAGTGTATTTTCAGTATTTTAAAGGGTTTTTTCCTTTTTTTTTTTAAATGTATTTATTTATTTTTATTTTTTTAAGATTTTATTTGACAGAGACAGAGATCACAAGCAGGCAGAGATAGGGGGGGGAAGCAGGCTCCCTGCTGAGTAGAGAGCCTGATGCCAGGACCCTGGGATCATGACCTGAGCAGAAGGCAGAGGCTTAACCCCCTGGCTACCCAGGTGCCCCTGATTTTTCCTTTTTAAAAAGCTACATAAGTGGTATGAAATAGTACATCAGTAGTATTAGTTAAAATGCCTTCAACTACGAGTAACGGGAAAAACCCCACAGAGGTTTAAACAACAGCGAACCAAGATCGTCGCATGTAACCGGACAGCTGGAGCCAAGGCAGTTCAGGGTTGGCGGACTGGTCATTCTGGTCAAGGTCTTCTTCTCTTCACTCTGCCATCTCTAGTGCATTGGCTGCTCTCCTGGTGGTCACAAAGTAGCCGGTTAATGGCACTTCATGTGTCACGTGTGCTCATGGGGACACCCAGCCCTTAGAAAGTGACCTTTAGAAAACAACTACGACAGAAATTTTCAGACATTAAATAAGACAAAATAATACAGTAAATGCCCATTTACCACCACCTTTAACCAAGATTGACCCACGTCTTCCAATATTTTTACTGTCTGAAATATTGCTTCCAGGATTTTTTTGTTTTGAATATTGCTACATCTTGCATTGGGATCCTTCCATACGTAATGTTTTGTCTTCGGGATGAACTCCCAGAGGTGGGGATTGTTTTCAGTTACTTGGGAAAGAGAAATTGCACGTTCACTTGCTGGCGTTTTGATAAAAAATGAACAGAGCTCTTCTCAGTGGCTCGTTTTCCAACTTCCCATCTTCTTCCTCATCGCAGAACCACTTGATCAAATCCCTCAGTCTCTGCCCATGTTTCCTTATGATAATTTTGTGTGGAATTGTTACTCGTCTCTGGTTTTACCAAGTTTCAGAACTTAAATGAAGGAACACCCTCTCTGGGCCCCTACTATGCCAACCAAGCTTAGAAATGACTTACCAGGGGCGCCTGGGTGGCTCAGTGGGTTAAGCCGCTGCCTTCGGCTCAGGTCATGATCTCAGGGTCCTGGGATCGAGTCCTGCATCGGGCTCTCTGCTCAGCGGGGAGCCTGCTTCCCTCTCTCTCTCCGACTGCCTGCCTCTCCGACTACTCGTGATTTCTCTCTGTCAAATAAATAAATAAAATCTTTAAAAAAAAATAAATAAATAAAAATAAATGACTTACCAGATCTAAATCCTATGTATTTCTTTGTATTTTGTAGGAACTTGAGGAGTTTTGGGTTTATAGAGCCCTATTGGTAGAACTTACCAAGAAGTTGACTTACTGTGTCAAGGCAGAGCTAATTCCTCTCATGGAAGTGACTGGTGTTTTAGAGGTTAGTGGCTTCCCAGTTTCCCAACTGAGATGATTTCAACTAAAGAAAAGTCAGGTTTGACTCTTTTGTGAAGTCTTATCACAAGGTAAATAAAAACAACGGTCTTACTCCTCATTTATCATGAGAGGTTGGTTTGTGTGTGTGTGTCTGTTTCTTTATTAAATTGTTGTCATGGCCTCCCAGAAATCCCCTGTCAATCTGGAAGCAGTTCTGATGAGAAGAATCACATTTGTGGAAAAACACAACAGTAGGGATGAGAATGAGACTCCCCGAGTATATTGTCCTTAGTGTCTCTTCCTCCACTCCAGCGGAGCATTACCTCCTGTCGGTGTGCTTATCTCAGGAAGGTGATTCGGGGGCAACAAGGCTTACTTCCATTTCCTAAGGGAGTGAGAACCAAGTATCCTCACCTGGTTTCTCAACTCTTTGTTTTTAGCCAACTGTTGATTTCAGCTTATTCTGTTTCTCAGTCCTTCTGTCAGAAGCGTTCTTCTGCCTGGGGACAGGCACACACACACAGATGCACGCACATGCACGCACCCCAGCAGTCCCCTGAGTAGATCGTGAAAACATTTTAAGGATATTGCACTAGAACATCTCATTCCTGATTGCAACACACATTGGCTAACTTAAGCTGCACAGAAAGCTGTCTTGCAGTCAGATTGGGACTACCCAAATACATATTTTAAAATTTCTCTGGATTCAGATGTGTTATCTCTGCATATTTATTATTACCGTAGTCTGTTTCTATCTCTTGCATGTGAAATTTTTCCTTCAATAAGACACTTGATTATTTTTTTCTAATCCCAAATTCTGACCCTGTTGATTTGTGTAATACCTTTAGGGTCGAGCAAAACAGTTATACAACGCAGGCTATAAAAGTCTGATTCACTTAGCTAATGCAAATCCTGAAGTGCTCATAAGGACAGTTGATCATTTATCAAGACGCCAGGCCAAGCAAATTGTTTCATCAGCAAAGGTAAGCAAACAGGGGCGCCTGGGTGGCTCAGTGTGTTAAGCCGCTGCCTTTGGCTCAGGTCATGATCCCAGGGTCCTGGGATCGAGCCCCACATCGGGCTCTCTGCTCAGCTGGGAGCCTGCTTCCCTCTCTCTCTCTGTCTCTCTGCCTGCCTCTCTGCTTATTTGTGATCTCTGTCTGTCAAATAAATAAATAAAATCTTTAAAAACAAAAAAAAGTTAAGCAAACAACCAGTTTTTACCCTTCATAATATTTTGTAGTGTTATCTCCTTATACTTTGGACATAAAAGCAAAAACATTTAACTATAGACACAGAAGCATGTACTTACAGTATGTGGATAAAAGAGTGCATCTGTTGTGCCACAAGGCTCATAAAAGAGAAAAAGCACCTGCTAAGAATTAGGCTCAAAAGTCCCCTGAGGTACAGAGAAGCTGGAACTCCCAGAATCCGCTCCTCACGCTTTCCACAGAAGGCCCCTCCTCGGTATCCTGTCTGGTCTTCCCACCTATGCACACCTTCATTGACAAGGAGCTGACAACCTCAAAAATTAGGTAGTTCTACTTTTGGACACTCTCCGTGTTCCAAAAAGCACCCCAATAGTGAGGCTAACTGTTGCCTTCTTACAATATCTACCATTACGCCGTAAGTTCTACCCCCAGAATTAGTCTGTTTTCTTTGTTCCTATGGTTGTTCTTTACATATTTGAAAACAGCTCTCTTTGTGTCTAAGCATTTCTTTTTTCTCATATTAAATAATGGAGCTTTAGGCAGTTACTGTCCTCCTCGTCATTTTCTAGACATGGGCCAGTTTGTCTTTTGGACCTGTCCCCGTCATAGTTGGGCTTTCTTACTTTTGGGGTATATCTGTTCGAGTCTAATTATTAGGAACAGAAAGCACACAGTAATTTGAAGAGGAAAGTTCAACATAAAGGATTAGTGACTAGTAACAAGGCTATTAGTTGACTTCTAAGGGGTAGACAGAACTTCAGCCGCCGTGAGACAGAGTAACAAGAAAAGCCTCCGCCCCAACCCACACCACCCGCTGCCGATGGGATTCACTGGAGAGAGGGTGTGGCCGTGGCTCTGGGATGGCAGATAGGGTGTCCAGGTACCAGACTAGCACTGCGGGAGCCAAAAGAAAAGACACACCAAACCCGGGAAGAGAAGCCCCATCCTCCGGCAGTCCCTCCAGTGCCCTCTACTGACGAAGCTGAACGTTGTCCCAGCTGGCAAAGGAGCCGGGTTTACAGGATCCACCTCTAGTGTCTTTCTCTACAAGACAACGGGGGATGGATTTGGAGCTGAGAGACGGTAAAATTGGTAACTAGTGCTCTCGCACAAGATGGTCAAGGTTCAGCTTGCTTTAGTCATGGAATCAGCCATTTTTCCAACGAGCTGTAGTTCTTTCTGGTGAAGATTGGTATTTTAGAAACCCAAGTTCCAGCGGCTAAGTATGCTCATAAGCAGAGAGAGAGATCATTGTTTCTAGGTTCTTTTAGTAGAGAGAGCCCATCTATGGAGAAATGTATATTTTTCTCTACTTACACGTGAATTGTTAAAGGCCATGAATTCGTTCAGTAACTCCAATTCTAATTTTTCCAGGTACATACTGCTGCATAACAAAGTTTTATACCACAGTTTAGCAGCATAAAACAGCTATTTTATTGTGCTTGTGTTTTGTGGATTAGGAATTCTGGAAAGGTTTAGCTGCATGAGTCTTACTTGGAGTTTCATGCAGTTACAGTCCGATTTTGACTGGGCCTATAGTCATCTGAATTGGACTGAACTGGATATCCAAGATGGTTCACTCACATGGCTGGTGGTTGAAAATGGCTGTTATTTGGGGCTTTCAACTGGAGCAGCTACATAGGGCCTTTCCATGGGGCTAGGGTTTCTTATGGCTTGGCAGCTCAGTTTCAAGGAAATGCCCAGAGAGTGGGCATTTTGAGAGATCAAGGCAGAAAAGGCAGGAAATCTTCTGAACTAACCTCAGAAGTTAAGTAGTATCACTTCTGCTGTGTCCTGTTGGTTACTAGAAGACCATTAAGATCAGCCCAGATCCAAAAGAAGAGGAATTAGACCCCGGCTCCACATGAGGGCTGGGCCAAATAATTTGTAGTCATCTGTAATGTCTGCTCTCTGGTCACAGATTATTTACATTCCTCCCACATGCAAAATATACTCATCCTTAAAAGATTTATCCCTTTGTGGCATTAGACTCGGGCTCAAGGTCCGGTGTTTCTTCTAAATCAAGTCTAGCTGCAGGTGATGCTTCTTGAGCACAATTTTACAGATATGCTCCTCTCACTGTGAGGAGCTGTGAACTAAAGAGACACACATACAATGGTGAACAGAGACAGAAGCACAGGGTACTGCCATTCAAAGGAGGGGACATGTGCCCCACCTAGAAGCAGTTCTGGTATCCAGCTGGGCACCTGTGGCTAGTTGCTTGGTTAGGACTTCTTTCTCCCTGGGAATGATGCTTCCTGGCTTGAATCGCTCATCGGAATCATTCTTTCCCATAAGGAATGGCCTGTGTTTGCAGCTGGGGAGCTTTCTCAGTCTTTTCCCTGTCCATAGAAGTCCAAGGGCTCAAAGGTTCTCTGCCACTTTTTATTCAATCTGGTATAATTTCTTTTAAAATATTGTGTGTTTCTTATTTATCTGTAGCTTAGGTTTCTTTTCTTTCTTCTTTTTTTTTCCCCCGTATGTAAGCTCTGCTCAGTGTGATCTAGAGCTCATGACCCCAAGATCAAGAGTTGCAGGTTCTACCCACTGAGCAGCCAGCCACCCTAGCTTGGGTTTCTTATAGCATGGGCCTGGGATATGAGCGGGAACATTCAGGAGATCTTGGAATGGTCTCAGTCCAAGGAACTAATGCAGAAACTGCAGTTTCTTGTGACCACCCTTGAAAATCACACAGCATCATTTCCACTACACTCCAGTGGTTACAAGTCAATCCAGGTTCAAGAGAAGAATCAAATCCCACCTTCCAGTGTAAACATCAAAGAATTTCCAGTCACCTTTAATCCACACTGATCCCACACTACAGGACTCATTGTAGTTCTACCCTTTCTCTTATTTTTACTTCCTTTCTCCAACAGTGAGACACCCAGTTCCTGTCTTCATCAGCATATTTTCTGTTTTGCTCAATCCTAGAATGCACTGAAAATAATTTTCAGAATTGTTAAACCATACTATTGCAAAAAAAACTAATGAGTTCAGTATTGTATATGCTCTTTTTGTCTTTAGTCTGAGAATATATAACTGAAATAATGTATTCAAATGTCACTTTTTTTTTTTTAAATCTGCTTCACTGTGGTTATGTAATTCATTGGAAGAGCAGTTAGATTCTGTTTGTATCCCATTTTAGTTCCCCCCCCATCCTTGTGAATTTTTAGTATGTAAAACATGAATATATGTTCTGTATTTTAAATTGAAGTAGTTTTACTAGGATATCTTTATTTTATTTCTGGAAGTTTCCTTGGACTGTAGTTTTATTTTTGTAATTAACTGATTTATTTGAGAGAGAGAGAAAGAGAGCATAACACACTCACATACACGTGTGATTCGGGGGGTGCAGCAGGAGAGAATCTCAAGCAGACTCTCCACTGAGCATAGAACGAACCCAACCAGGGGCTCGATCCCTTGACCCATGAGATCCCTATCTGAGCGGAAGCCAAGAGTCAGGTGCTCAACTGACCAAGCCACCCAGGCGCCCCAGATTGTAGTTTTAACTATTAGTTCAGTATGATCCACTGTTTCATTTTTCTTTCTTAGCAACGCTAGTGATATGTATGTTGGATCTTCTTTGCCCATCTTCCATTTCAATCTCCCTGACCCTTTTACCTTTTTTTGAAAGATTTATTTATTTATTTATTTGAGAGAGTAGGGCTGGGGGTTAAGAGGGAGAGGGAAAGAGAAACTTTAAGCAGACTCTGCGCTCAGCGTAAAGCCCAAGGCAGGGCTCTATCTCAGGTTCCTGAAATTATGACCTGAACCAGATGCTTAACCAACTCTGCATTCCGGCGCCACTTTACTTTTTTCTTTATCTCATTTTCATCATCTTGTTTTCTTGTCCCACTCCTGTTCCTTCTCTCATGATCCTAATTAAGTTTTATTACAATCTACTCTTCTTTGATCACTTTGTTGGTTTTTATTTCTAATATGATTTTGCCTGTTTCTTCCACTTCTTACCTGAGCTTACTCTTCCTGTTCTGGGTCCATCTCTTCCTACTTTGGGACTTATTTAGATGTGTTTCCCCCCCGTATCTCCAAATGATATTTATTTATTTAATAATATTTAATTATATTTTATATTAAATAGTTTATTTAATAATATTTAATTCAGTTTGGAATGTTGCATTACAGTTCTTCTGCTTCATAGTTTGCTTTCAGGAGAATAAATGTTCATGAGCTGAAGAGCTTTGATTCTCATTTTCTGTTTTATTTTATACGGTAATTCAGTGTAATAAGAACTGGTGTGCCCTGCACTTCTCAGACAAGAGTCGGCCGTCTGGAGTGGCTGATGAGAATTCTGGTTTAAAAGTCTTTTCTGTCCGTGTAGCAAAGGATAGTTTCATGGACAGCTTGGGGTGGGCGGGGAGTGCAAAGAAAAGTTCTTTGATTTTTTTTAATTCCTTTTGTCCTGCTGCGTCCTAAACTTCACCCTGTTATGCCCCCCACCGCCGCGCCGCGCAGCTTAAAGGGCTCCTCTCCTGTTTTACTCATCTTCTCCCCCGAGGGGTTGCCTTTCCAAGACTGCCTTCCAGAGTCGCATGAGCTTTCAGTCCCTTCTTGTAGGCAGTGCTTCAATCTATCAAGTCTTTTCTCAGTGTTTTCATACTTGGGGTAGCCTTTCTCTCTCTGGAGGTGATTATATTGAATCTAAAACCTTATGTTCCCCTCTCCTCCTTCCCATGTATTTTTTTTCTCAATCTCACCATCTCTGCAATCCCTTGGACTAGAAGCTTGAGAAAAGGTCCTGCTGCAATTTGGCAGGTATTTTTACCATAATACAAAGATGATGGTGTTCTCTGTAGTCTAGCAGTGCTGACACATGGCTTCTGTGCAGTGTACTTGTCGCTCTTCCTGAGCTGTATAGTTTTTAAAGGGTGCATTGGGAGATGAGTTTACATGGTCACCATTACCTCGGCTACTGGAAAGCTTGCCTCATTGCCTTTTAATCTCTTCTGTCTATAATGCTATGCAATGCTATGCTTTATGTCAAATGAGTAGAGTGTGTTTTCCACTTTCATTTTGTGTCCTATGATTTTTTTTTTCCTCCATGTGATTTTGCTGAACTTTTTGTTATAAAACTTCTGTAACAGAAGTAATGCAAATTCTGCCCCCCAGTATACCCAGCACCTAGCTGCAGCAAACACCAAAACTGTATGTCTGTTTTTTTGTTTTTAAAGTTTATTTTCTTAATGATCCCTACACCCACTGTGGGGATCGAACTCACAACCCCAAGACCGAGAGACTAAAACCAGTCAGGCACCCCTTTTTCCGGTTTTTAAAAGAAAGGGAAGACCATTACTCAACAAATATTCATTGACATCTACCATGTGCCACATTCAGAAATACTTTCTTGACTCATTATGTTTCTTTTGAAATTAGCCATGTTAATTTTAGGAGCTTGAACAAAATTTTTCTTTGAAACACTGATAGAGATTTTTAAAAGATAGCATACTAAACTTTGAGGAATAATAAAAAGCATATATAAAGGATAACATTTTCAAGAGCTAATTAAATTTTTGCAAAACTGCCTTAAATTTTACAGATTGTAAATTAATTTTTAAGTAGCTGAGTCTTCAATAAAACAGATCTTTGAGAGTAATAAAGCTCCTTTATTTTTGGTATACCAAGTGCCCTGATCAGTTAAAATGGCTTTAGGTAGATGCTTCAGTTTCATTTACTATAATCACTTATGCTTAAGTGGCTATTTTTCATTCTCATTATTGGTCTCAGTGTCTGGATCGCTGATGTGTAAGGGTTCAAGTATCTGACAGACGGTGGTAAAGATGGCTGCGGCTCCTGCCAATGCATATTCTGGCCTCATGTCTTGATGTTTTTATTGTAGATGCTGTTGCACGAGAAAGCAGAGGCTTTACAAGAGGAAGTGGAAGAGTTATTGAGGCCGCCTTCTGATTTCCCCAGTGTTGAGGCCTCTTCCACTGAAAAGGCATGAAGCTGTCTGATGAGCATTTTCAAATAGTAATGATTTATTGTGCATATTTTTACTGAAGATTCCTTATAATTTATCAATGAAAAAAATACATCTTAATTATACATGAAGAACTGTGGATGATGTTTGAATATACTCTTCACCTTCCCATTAATAATCCATCTTCTTTGACACTTGGACATGATTTCTCTGCTCTCATGTCTAGTGTCTAGCACCACAATGAAATCCAACTACTTCCACTTATCTCCAGCCTCATTTGCAGCCAGACCTTGTATTATTCTCTTACACATTTTTTCATCAAACTAGACGAAATTGAAATTGAAATCCCAGAAATACCCCCAGAAGGGATTTCCAGACCCTTCATTTCCTAATTGTTTTTTTGTTTGGGTTTTTTTTTTGCTACCCCTAGTGCATGAAAAGTTATCTTTAAGATGTACTGTGTGGGTGCGCATGGGTGGTCTAGCTGATTGGTCATCCAATGGTTTTGGTTTTGGCTCAGGTCATAAGCCTAAGCCCCACATCAGCCTCCATATTCGGTGTGGAATCTGCTTGAGATTCTCTCTTCTCCCTCTGCCCTTTCCCCTACTTGTACACACACACTCTCTCTCTCAAGTAAATAAATAAAAAAATCCTATTTTAAAAATGTACCATGTGCTTCCGGTGTCAGCTACAAACTCTAAAGTACGGTCTCCTCTATGAAACTGTCCAAGTGTGTGCTCTTCCCCACCCCATACGTGGGCTCTTCCCTCCTGTGAGTATTCTGGGCCCTTCATTAGGCCCATGTCTTTCTTCATAGCACTAGTTTGAAATCCCCTGGAGGGCAGAGACCTTTTTTGTCATCTTTGGGTGCCACGCGACACTTAGCCCAGTCTATCACACAAAGTAGGGACCTGTGCAAAGAAGTGCCCAAATCAGCAATTTGAAGATTCTCTTTAAACACAACTTAAATATTGCCTCTCCCCTTCCCTTTTTAGATTATAGCTCAAATGTCAATTATAGGAAAAGTAATAACTAGCAGTGTTTTTGAGGGCTGGACTGGCTTAAAGATTTACTCACCTGTCTGAGACACCCCCTAGAAACATGGAAAGAGATCCACAGTCTCAGTTCTTTTTGCCTTAACATTTTAGACGAGACTATCATAACCGTCATTTCCCTGGTAATTTCTATGTGTCAGGGACTGTTGTAAGTCTTTCATGTGTCTGATTTAATCCTTGTGACGACATGTAAGGCCCATAATATTATTACTTCCATTTTACAGATGAGTAAACTGAAACACAAATTAAAATAACTTTCCCAAAGTTACGTACAAGTTAGTTGCTCAGCAGGAATTCAGACCAAGGCTCTCCCAACTAAAGTGTGTGCAGTTAAGGTTCATCCAGTCTTAGTAGAACCCGCCCATTTTATCCTCTCCTCAGTGTCCCTTGATCCTAGCCCTAGCGCCACATCTCATTCATTGACACCCCGCCCTTTGTACGAGTCAGAGCATGGCATCCAATGTCTCAGTAAGACCTTGGGTTTCCCTGCACATATACCACTTGTTACAGCTAAAAAAGTTGTGAAAGAGCCACGGCTAGCCTGCTGGCTGCTCGGGCCCAGCCACTGAGGTGTGCTCACAGTGGCTCATAGTTCAGTCTTCGTTTTTTTAAATCTAGAAACCCCAGTTTCATGAGGCCGCCCAAGTAAGCAAGCCTAAAGATGACTGCTAATTTTTGCTAGCCTATTTATAAGAAACTGAGTAATAACCTTGATTTATTTCTATTTATTTGTTTTTAATTGAAGTATAGTTGACCAACTTAATTTAAGATTAGAGATGGCAAGATTGGGGGCAGAGGGAGCTACCTTTACAGAAACCAAAATCGCTCCATCAGCAGTCCAGGACGATCTCCCCCTGCCCTCAATCAAGGTTTCTCTAGGTCAGTTCCACTAAAAGGCTATGTGAAGTGTAATGACGCAGTAGGTTAGCCCCAGATTTTAAAATGTAAAGAAGTATGAACGTTCCAGCTCTACTGAAGAAGGGAAAAGGTCAATGGGAACAGGGTGAGAATAAAAATAGACTCAAATACCCTTAAGAACTTAATATATAAGAAATGTTTTTCCAGTACATGTGACAGAAATCCACATATATCTAGTTTCCACGAAAAGCAATGCTTAGTGACCACATTCTCAAGCCACTGCAGGGATAGAACTGGCCTGAGAATGAGGAGGACCAGAGACTCAGCACCATGGGGGACTTGCCACCTCCCCTCAGGCAACTCTGCACTAAACAGCTTCAAGACCCAAGCAGAAAGAGCTCTGCATCCCATCATGACAAGGGAAACACCAAGGAAATGTAAGCATTGCCATACTTGGTTTTCTTGGACAATTTCTCATCATAATTACATTGATAAGTATATATTTTCTTTTGTAACTTAACAGTAATAAGGATGACAAGAAACTATCATTTATTGAGGGTTTTGTCACATGCCAGGACTACTAAACATTTGCCCATGTATTATCTAGATAATTCCTCTGAGGTATATGTTATTTTTTTACTCTAAATGTTACAAACCAAGTGTGCCTTGCCCTGGGTCACCCCACTAAGTAACAGAGCCTGCATCATGCTGGTAACTGTTTTTTTTTTTTTATCATTATTGTGTTTGTTTACATTATGACCTTCCCTGCACATGTTTGGGAAGGAGTTGATTGAGATGGCAGACTTAACTGGGGATGGAGAGGTTATCCTGAATTATCTAGTGGCCCCACCTAATCACAAAAGTCCTTATAAAGGAAAGAAGTTCAGGAGAAACAGAGTCAGATGATGTGATGTAAGAGACCCAAGGAACCATTACTGGCTTTGAGGGTGGACGGGGGCCTCAAGCCAAGGAATGCAGGCAGCCTCTACAAGCTGGAAAAAGCAGAGAACAGATTGTCTCCTACAGCCTCAGGAAAGATCTCAGCTCTGCTGATACCCATTAGCCTCCTGAGACCCTCTTGAGACTTCTGACCTTTAGAATTGTAAAATAGTAGAATTGTGTTGTTTTAAGCCAGTGATTTGTTGGTGATTTGTTATAGCTGCCACAGGGAACTAATATATCTGAAAATAGCATAGGACACAATTAGAAAACCCCATTCTAGAGGGCCCCTGGCGGATCACAACATATGAACATTCTAAGTTAAATGTATTTTGCCCATTGAAAGGACGGTTTTATATTCCTGAAAATTGTAGAAATTAACTGCAACAAATGCCTGCCACTTCTTGAAAGATTTTTTTATTTTAGAGACAGGGAGAGTGGTGGTGAGGGCCAGAGGGAGAGGGAGAGAGTCCCAAGCAAACTCCATGCCGAGCACAGACCCTGACCCAGGGATCTATCCCACAACCCTGAGACCATGACCAGAGCCGGAAAGAACCAAGAGTCGCATGCTCAACCAACCACGTGCCCTGCCTACCATTTTTATTAACTGCACTTTTCTCCAGTGAAAAGTTTTTGGTTTGTTTTTTTTTTTTTTTACTTATCCTGTTAACAACAGCTTAAGTAAAACATAGAAGTCCTACCTCTGGTTGATTAAAACAAAAGAACAACAACAACAAAAAAATCCAATTACCACAGACACTAGAAGTTTGAATCCCTAACTCTGAGGAGTTTTACAAGCCATCTAGTCTATTTAATTTTCCCACACCTTTTTTTTTTTCTCTCTTAAATGGGCATAGAGTGTGTTACAATAATGAAGAGGTCTGTGTAAAACTATGAAAATGTGGGCCAACAACAAGGGATAAAGAACTAGTTGTTAAAATGCTGTCTGCTAAATGATTTTTTTCCTTGGATAAAATATAATATTGTCTGATCACACACAAAATTAGAGAAGACGCACAGGAAGTAACCTGACTCCTCTGTATAAAGTGCAGGAACACCGCTTTGATTCTGAATAAATGTGTAAGCACTTAGAGAATCATGATAACATCCCATTGCCCATCCTAGAAATGGTGAGGGAATTCAACATCATTTTGTTGAAATTTCCCAAAGCTGTTTGAAAGCTCCACGAAAATAGCTAAATGCATTTTACTGAAGGTTTTGGATATATTTAGCCTGATGCTTGATACTGATGGAAAACAAATTTGGGATATTTGGTTCTTGTTTCCTGCCTAGTTAACATGAACGTGAGCCACTGATGAAACAGATGAAATGGTACAAAAGGGCTTATCGACACTAGAAAGAGAGAAGTGGGAGGTAGAGTTTTGAGAAAGACCTGGTAGAAGAAGTCTGCATGAACTAGCTGCTAACAGGGCAGAGGAATTGGGAATGTCTGAAATAGAAAGGGAGAAGGACATCTGGGAAGGGCAGACATGAAGATAGTCTTCTAGTTGAAGTTAACAAAGTGAAGACTATATCCCACACCATCTGGACATTTGAGCTCTTAAAACAGTAATGAGAACCCAAAACAGCAGCAACAAACAAACAAAGCAGCAAATGGTGACTACCCTCTACTTTCTAATCTGATTTCCCTCGTGATCATTGAGAGGCACTGATGACACCTGCCTGAGGTGTGCACATTGTGGCCATACGGACAGAGCCATGTGGAGATCAAGTTCATAACCTCAGCCCTGTGAACATGGTGATCTGTCTAAACTAAACTAATCCAGACACTGGTTAAAGGGGCAAGGATAGACTTTATTCAGTAAGAACTACTGCAGTGGGGAAGACGGTCCAGTGTGAACAGAGCTCAACTTCTATCCATGCAGAGGGGTGGGTGTTTTAAAGCCAGAATGAAGGAGTAAGGAGGGGAACAAGTGGGAGTCCCAGCAGACTGGGTTTAATCATGGGTGCTTATCTGGAGGAGAAGCAGACTTCTAGTATCTTTGCGACAGGAGGTAGTGGTGCGAGTTAGAGCAAGCTGCCCATTGCCTAGGTCCGGGAGCCGGAGGTGCCCTGCACATCTTCATTTCAACAAGGGGCTCCAGGTTCTTGAGAAGGCAGTGCTGGGTAGTAGAAGGCTGCATATTTTTCCCATAACATGTTGACTATATCATGCCAGTCCTTTCTGGCCTGCCAGGCCCCTGTGGACAGGTCTGCTGCAGGACTTATGTGTCTAACCTTGTAGGTTAAGGACCTCTTGTCCTGAGGTGCTTTCAGGATTTTCTCTTTATCTTTGAAACTTGTGAGTTCACTATTATATATTGAGGTGTTGACCTATTCTTGATTTTGAGGCAGTATTATGCTAAGCAAAACGAGTCAGTCAGAGAAAGACAAATACCATATGATTTCACTCTTACGTGGAATTTAAGAAACAAAACAGATGACACAGGGGAAAGGAAGGAAAAATAAAATAAGATGAAAACAGAGAGGGAGGCACACTGTAAGAGACTCTTAACTCTAGGAAACAAACTGAGGGGTGTTAGAGGGGAGGTGGTTGGGGGGAAGGGATAACTGGGGAGTAAGGAGGGCACGTGATGCAATGGGCACTGGGTGTTGTACGCAACCAATGACTCACTAAATTCTACCCCTGAAACTAATAATACCGTATATGTAAACTCGACTGAATAAAAACAAAAAACAAAAATCTGGGGTGATGAGACGGACAACTGCAATGTTCCTGAAGTAGCTGTGGAAGGCTTTGGGTGAGCCATTTCTGGGGCCTCATTATTATCCAGGTTTTAGCTGGAACAAATAGTACTTCCATGGGCAACTTTCTCAGATACTTTAGAGAGATTTGGGGCCATCCTAGGGGTGCAACCTTGAGCAATTAGAAATCATGTTAGTGTTTGCTCAGGTCTTTTAGCAAGGCCTTCCGGGGCTACAGAATGGATGAAATCATTCATGCTGAGAGTCTGCAGATTTTATAGTTCCAAGATGAGGCCTGGTCCAAAAGAATGCGCTGAGGAGACTATCTAAAGTGTGGTTTAAAAAAAAAAAAATTTAGTCAAAGAAAGGACCTTCTTCACTCTTTAGTTTTGTTCAAAACACATCATGTTGTGGACTTAAAAAACTCCATTACCAGGACTGATATCTGTTTTCCTTCTATCTGTATTATACAACCTTAGTTCTTGGTTCTTATTCTCAGCATGATCACAAGGGTGTAGGAAGAGGGGTTTGTGTAAGTAATCCCAACTCTTCACATAGCTTTTCAGTTCATCTTTCAAGACTCCTGTAGCAGGAAGAAGGTGAAATGACCTTGAACAGCTTCCTCTACCCCTCGCTTGGGCCCGACCAGGTGCAGTTCAGAATAACCTCAAAGGGACTTGAACTTTTATAGGCAACAGGCTACTTTATTCTTTCCAGCCAGCACAGACATACTAAATCAAAATTAAATGTTAATGAAGGTGTCTGTGCCACTCTGCTGGGGAAACTAAAATGCAGAGAAACGAGCCTCTCACAGCTGTCGGTAACAGTTGACTTCCCCTGTGCCCCAGCTTCCTAGAGTTATGCCAGATGCCACCATCACTAATGACCCTGCTCCCAGAAAGACTCACCTGTGCCAAGATGTTGGGCTGGAGGAACATGTGTTCTTGCAGAAGCTGAAAGTCCTTGAGAGAAGCACAGAGAACATGAGTCCACATCCCCACAGAGAAAAGGTAAGAATGCTGTGATGCCTCCCTAACTAGGAGAAGAACAAGAGGCACAAGCTTGGCAGCTGCTGCATCTGTCCTATTACTGAGGACAGTGCGTACTTCGTTACCTTTTCCTGCCAAATGAGCAGATTCTAGCAGATGCTGCAAAACCTCTTTCTTGTCAGTTTGGCAATGAGAAGGAGTCTTTCCCACTATTTATTCCAAATGCGTAACTAGGATGTTGTTATTTATTTATTTATTTATTTATTTGGATGTTTCTGATTTATAGCAGCTTGTGATTTCATTCATAAATAGTGGCTGATTGGATTCCTACGTCTGATACAAGCCACTAAGCAGGCTAAGACCAAAGAATCCCAGACTTCTGCTCTTCCATCAAGAACTTCAGTGATCTCTGGAGAAAGACAAGGTTGACTCTCACCCTCGAAACAGGTGCCCTGGCTGGTCTCTGCTAGAATTCCGGTCAGTTGTTCCCTAGGTGCAATGGCTTATTCCGTATCTCTGGGAAGACTTGTCACATCTACATTGTGAATTAAGAGGTTTCCCAGTGTTACTCGGGTGTTTTATTTGGACAGTTTGCTGCTGCTTATAAACCTACATAAATTGGAAGCTTTCATGTATAGGACTGCTGGGGGCATGGTGGAGGTCTCTCAGATGCAAAGCTCTGAGGGCTATTTAGGCAGTACCACTAAGGTAGCAATTTGAGTAGACCCAGAAGTGAACCCCTGGGCTTGCTGTCTGGGCATGTTTCCTTCACAACGGAGGACTGGAGGAGAGGCAAACGGTAAAACTAGATCACAGCTGACCACAGAAAAAGAGATGGGTCAGTCGTTTGCTGAAAGAACCATTCCTTGCTTCCTTTTTCTCCGAATTTCAGGGCCTGGAGGCTGAACACTTCCATTTCCCAGGCTCTCTTCCCTAACTGGCCCTCAGTTGGGTTAAACCTGTGGGGACCCTAGGGAAGGAAGAAGTTTTCCTCAACCATCCAGGGTTCTGGGCTGGGTCTGAAAATTAAGCCAACAGGGACAGAATAACAGGAGAAAAGCACACAGATTTATTTAATATAGGTTTTACATCATGCCCAAAGAAACAGTTAAATCTCAGTATTTTTATTTTCGGTTGAATGAGGAGTGGGCAGTTGTGTAGAAATAGAACAGGTGAGAGACTATGCGGTAAGCCTAGTGTAGGAAGCTTGATAAGACCTGTTTGTTCAGATGCTTCTCCATGTCCCTTTGTCTTTGGAGATAAGGATATTCCTTTCCTGGGGAGCAGGGAAAACACTTCTCACGTGGGGGTTTTATTACCTATTTTGGAAGAATGGCAGAAGGAAGGTCACTGTGACCTTCCAACTTCTATTTTCTGAAACTCCTTCAGCTTAAAATATTCAGCATGCTACGGTGCCGTATTTGGGGATAGCGTGTCCTGAACCCCCTGAGGATCCACCCAGATCATGAAGATTATCTTAACTTGAAGATACTGGATTCAACAGAAACAGCAAGAAGCTCTCTTAGAACTTCCCTTTCCTGACTCAAAGGAGTAAATTCTGAGAAATTTAATTTCCATAAGTTCCCTCTGGGGGTGGGTTTGTTCCCAGGACAGAGACCAAGAGTAACCCACCTACCATATTTCCCCTCCCTGGGGCGATGTCGTAGTGGAAAGCTGACCTGCACCTGTACAGACAGACATCACCACACATTTTCTTATCTCCTATTTGTTCTCCTAAAACCCATCCATCTTTCTTAGAGAAACTGTTCGTTCTCCCAATAGAAGACTTTTCTCCAGCTTCTCTTTCCCTTACTAATTTAGGCATATAAATTGCCAAATTCTTATCTCCCCTCAGAGTTATGCATCAGTGTTCTGGTTTGTAAAACTGATGGTCCACACAAACTAACTCTGCCTTTTCTCTTGTTAATCTGCCTTTTGTCGGTTAAATTCGCAGGCCCCCCGCTTAGTGAACCTGA
The DNA here is from genome assembly GCF_022355385.1 of Mustela nigripes. Taxonomy (NCBI): domain Eukaryota; kingdom Metazoa; phylum Chordata; class Mammalia; order Carnivora; family Mustelidae; genus Mustela; species Mustela nigripes. The sequence continues at coordinate 270,262,751 of NC_081557.1, read as the reverse complement.
GAGGGTAGAAGAAAGTTTTTGTTCTCCAGTTTCTCCCATGAGAGACACTGGTAGGGAATTGGGCAGCCTGTCTGACCATGGCTCCCTTGAGATTCCAGCTTCTGGCTGGCAGCCCCTCCTCGGCCCCAGCTCCTCTGGGAGCTTCCAGTGTGGGTGGTTCTGTCAGAGGGCAAGGACTCCTGTCCCATTCAAGGACTCCTGACCATGAATGGGGACCAAACTAAGAGTCAAAGAGACCTGAAACATATTAACAGGAGAAAAATCACATTTAATAACATATCTACGGAGAATCCACATAGACATGGAAATCCCGAAGACAGTCAAAAGGAAACATATATGTCATTCTGAACTAAGCAGAAGGGAGCAGGAGTCTGCGTCTTCAAAGAGGAGGAATGCAATCTTCTGGGAAAATGGAAAATGTCAATGGTAAGCAAATGTTTGCCGAACCACTCAGAAACAACAGGACACAGAGGACTTGGGTCAAACAGGCCTTGCTAGGTTCTCCCTGTCTACCGTGTGTAGTTTGGAGTGTAGGTAGGTAATTGTCTACAGTGATAGTTCTCTACCTGGAGCAGGTCCTCTATCTAAATTCTTTGTAAGCAGTTGTGGGGGAAGGTAAAGAGCTTTTCCTGAATCGGCTGGCTCTCGATTGTTTTAACTAAAAACAAGCTTTATGCTAAAGTGGCCCACCTTGAGGTGGCCTGCCCTTGGCCTCTATGGTTCCTGCAGATGGTGGTGGCTCTGGCTCCCGGCCTCCCAATACCCTCTTCTCCCTAACGGCAGCTTTCTGCTCTTGCTAATATACGCTTGCTTCTCCCTCTTCCCTCCCCTGTCCTTTCTTTGACTCTTCAACTCTTCCAACACTTTGTAAGCAGTTGCCTGAATCATATTCCGTCAACTGAATTGTCTAGGATGGGCTCTGGTTTCCAAACTGCACCTTCTCTGATAAACAGACAGCCACGGCGTGGTCCTGCTCAGCACCATCAGGGCCTCCAACGCCTGCCATGCTTAGACTCTGCAGGAACAGGGAACCCGTTGGTGTTTTGAAGACAGCAGGAACTCAGGAAGCATAGACTGGCCGGTAAAGAGAGGGACAATCGAGCTGTTTAGCCCGGGCACGTGTCCCCAGCTATGACAAAGGAAAGATGGAGTCCAGACAGTTGAGGGGAAACAAACGCTCCCAGCTCCCAGAATCTGAACACTGCTAAAACTCTCCCTAATCTTACTTCAGACACCGGGATATCAGTTTAAGACACGTGCAGATCACGGAGTTTGGTACCTGTTGAAGTTCCTTCGTGTAACCCACACTTCCGAGGGTCTGGTGTGTGCTGCAGAGGATATAAAGATGAATGTGGGGACGCTGTGGTGACTCAGTTGGTTAAGTGACTGACTGTCTTCGGCTCAGCTCCTGATCCTGGGGTCCTGGGATCCAGCCCTACTTCCGGCTCCTTGCTCGGTGGGGAGTCTGCTTCTCCCTCTCCCTCTGCCTGCCACTCCCCCTGCTTTTGCTCTCTCTCCATCTCTCTCTGTCAAATAAATAAATAAAATCTTAAAAAAAAGAGAGAGAGAGATGAATCTGACAGGATCTGGACCTTAAGAAACATGTAGCTTAGTGCCAGAGAAGGCTTTCTCATAAATAACCCACAGCAAACGTGATGAGGAGAGGAGCTTCAGAAGGAAGGTAGAGCCCAGTCTGGGGGAGATTAGAAGGGGATGTTAAGGGGCGCCTGGGTGGCTCAGTGAGTTAGGAGTCTGCCTTCAGCTCAGGTCATGATCCTGGGGTCCTGGGATCGAGCCCCGTGTCAGGCCCCTGCTCAGCCTGCTTCTCCCCCCCTCAATCCACACTCTTTCTAATAAATCAATAAAATCCTAAAAAGAAAAGAAAGAAAGAAAAAGAAGAAGAGGGGGTGCCTGGGTGGCTCAGTGGGTTAAGCATCCTCCTCCAGCTCGGGTCATGATCTTGGGTGCCTGGGATCCAGCCTTATGTCGGGCTCAACTGCTCCACGGTGACCCTGCTTCTCCCTCTCCGTCCGGCTGCTGGTCCCCACTTCCTGCGTCGTAAGGACTGAGAAAGACGACTAAGGTATTGTCGGGTGGAACACGGGGAGGTGTGGGCGGCTGCTGCTGGTGCAAACAGGGGTGTCCTCCGCAGGGGCCTGGCCGTGGATTCCTCTGGAATAGCCATGCTCAGACGGCGCACAACCAGACGCTACACAGAGCGCCTCAGATGGTGTGGCTCAGGTAGGGAGAGCTGAAGACATGTTGGAATCCCCGCCCCGGGGAGGCTCAACTACCTGGTGGGGTTGTAGTTTTGTTGTCATATTTGCTGTTTTTAAGATTTCTATTTATATACTTGACAGAGAGAAAGAGAGCATAACCAGGGTGAACAGAAGGCAGGGGGAGAAGCAGGCTTCCCGCTGAGCTGGGAGCCCAACGTGAGGCCCGATCCCAGGATCCTGGCATCATGACCTGAGCCCAAGGCAAGAGGCTTAATCCACGGAGCACCGCAGGCACCCCTGCTTTGTGGGGTTGGTAGGGGGAGAGGTCATTTGTTCTTTTATTTCTAGAGAGAGAATGTGTGTGCCTGCACCACACAGGGTGCGGGGTGGGAGACAGGAGCAGGGGGAGAGGGAGAGAGAGAACGTTAAGCAGACTCCCCGCTGGGTGCTGAGCCCACAGGGGGCTTGATCTCACCACCCCGAGATCATGACCTGAGCCAAAACCAAGAGTAGGATGCTTTACCGCCTGAGCCACACAGGCACCCCAAGAGCTGTGTGTCTAGATCATTTGTCGAAGCCAGTGGTTTTCAACGGAGGGCGATCCCCACCCTCACTCCCTGCGGACGTTTGATTATGACTGAAGACATTTTGCGGCCACAGTGTTACAAGGTTACGGCGTCAAAGAATGAAGACATTTTGTGGCCACAGTGTTACAAGGTTACGGAGTCAAAGAATGAATCTCGAGGACACACAAGGGTGAAGCGAAGTGAAAGTTTGAAGTGAAAGTTTACTAAGTGACGGTGAGAACAGAAAGGAAAGAAGACAGCTCTCTAGAGGGAGAGGGGTCCCGGGTGGTTGCCGCTGAAGGCTGTGGGTGGCATCTTTTATTGAGCACTGACCAGGGAACTTCAATCTCCTTGACCCCTCCACCACTGAGAGCACCATGTTCATTTATCTTTGACGTTGGGTAAGTTCCAATGGCCCAGCTCGAAGTGTCACGGTGGTGTCTCCTCTCCGACATGGAAGACAAACGCGGCAGTCTTCTTAGTCTCATTGTGTTCTCTTATCTCTGGTTTTGTACGCCTCAGCATCTCTCCACCTGTGGGATTTCCGTGAGCCTGGTCACGTAGCCCCTGCACGAGCCTAGCCTAGCCTCCTATCTCTCCCTGCCTATACCTTAACCCTTTCCTTACTCAACAGATTGGGAGGGGCTTATTCTACTGGCATCTAGTGGGTAAAGAGGCCAGGAGTGGAACTTAACGCCCTACAATGCACAGGACTGTCCCAACCACACAGAATCATCTGGCCCCAAAATGTTAACAGTGCCGTAGCTAAAAAATCCTCAGTCTAGGCATTCAGAAAAAATATGCTTCTGCTGCTTTGCCAAAAAGGAAAAACTGCGTAGTTGACATTCGCTGAATTGCTTTGGCCTCCTGGTTCTCTGAGGCTCACACAGTAAGTGAATTGAGAAGTCACCCACGGTGTGTGTAAGGGCAGAGAAGGGTTTAATTCTGCCTTTCGGAAACAAGGGAAGAGACCTTCCTTTCCCTTTTCTTTCAGAATTTCTTTCTCTGTTTTATCAAGCAAAAGATGTAAATATTTTTAGTGGCTAAATAAGCCTGTTGCCGGCCTCACAACTCAGGAATGTTTCCCTGGAGGACCTCGGACCAGGAGCCATCTCTCTGAAACGTAATCATCAGGGAAGATCGCGCCCTACCTCCCAGTTCCCTGGGACAGGACGGACCTAACTTCAACTACCATCTGACTTCAAATTGCAAAACCCACCGAATGTCAGGGGTGCAGCCACTGAGCTGCGAGAGAGGAAGCTTCCCTTCTGTCTTTGCTGTTGTTAGCAGATGGCCCGAGATGCATATCATGTTCTGGCCTAATGCTTCTTCAGTAAAAAGATGATTTTCTTTCTCTTCTTTGTAGACAGGTTTTCTGAGTTACAAACACATTTCATTTTTAATTATAATTTCCCAACGAATGCCAGTTTATTAGAATAGTTAAGAAGCAAAATCTGTCCGAAACGCGGACGCACATTTCTTGCCTTTTCCTAATAAGGCTGTTTGACACCCATTAATTCTTATTTACTTTTTATCTCAAGCCAGTTCAAGATTAAGCACTCTGTTGTTTAAATGTCCTTATAACCTGTCCTTAACCACATGATAATAAACATTAGTATTGTTTTCAAATAAGTTGTATGTGATCTTAAAATCACCTCTGTTTAAAAAGCATGTTTCACTATTTCATAATTCCTTTCCAAGAAATTATTCTACCCATTTCTTTTTTTTTTTAAATTTTCCTTTCCTTTGTGAATAGGAGCTTTGCTTGATAAAAATAGCTCCCAGGACTGGGCTCTAGTAAGAAGTAGAGACCAGCCCAGGCATTTTTGGCAAATGAAGTAAAATGAGCTGTGGTTTCCAGTTTGGGGGGCAAATATTGAAACCCCGAGATAAAAAATAAAATTTAATTGAGTAAATTTTAAAGATCTTGTTGGATTTATTCAACAATTCATGGATCAGAATCCCATCTAGCAGATAGAAAGGAGCTCCAAAGAGCTGTACAAAACGAAAGACCTTTTTAGGCAGAAGGGGGCAGGACAAGGAAACTACCAGCAAAGAGTGGATTTTTGACAGCAAGGTCACCTTCCTTTTGGAGGCTAGCAAGGATCCGGCAGGCGGATTACCTCCGTAGAGCTCACCAGGTGACTCCAGTCTGACTGCTCTCAGACTCCGTTCCAGAGAGAGGCTGAGACACTATGATGGACGCAGGAAGGGTGAGCGTTCCCCAGATGATGGGTGACGTCATCAAAAAGATGTGGCCTCCAACAGCTGGACACTCAAGGCTCCCTACCCACTCCCCTGTCCTTGGAATGTGGGTTTCACTTGCCTTTTCCCACTCCTAGAGGCTGCTCCAAGGACATAGCCTGGAGGTGGTGAGGTGATGTTGAGAACTCCTGCACAGTATGCTTGACCGAGTCCACTGAGGGCCTCTTTATAAGCTCCTGAGATGCGGAGATCCGTTCATCTCACTGCCTTTCAGGACAAGCTCCCTACGTAGTAAGTTCCCGTTGCTAATATTAAATCTCCCCCTGCCAACCTGGTATGGCCTGGCTTTTCCTTTGGTCTCTTCCTGCCCAGTGAGTCCAGGGGCTGGTTTCGGATAACACTGGGAAAGCTCTCACGAGGGTTGTGAGTTAGAAAAAGAAAGATGAGACAGAGCTTTTGTGAAACAAGAGAAGTCATTTTAGATTTTCCCTGATCTGTGTTTAATCACCCAAGCACACCGCTTGCAGAACTTCCCAGGAGGTACGGAATTACAAAGAAACTCAAAAAACCTCCCTTGTGAAGGGTGTCAAGGGAATGCAAGAATGTTAGTCTCTTCGAGGTCTGGAAATAGCCTTACTAGATCCAGAGACAATAGATCAGTGCTGTTTCTAAAGTAAGCAAGGCCCTACACGCCTCACCTAAGGTAAGGTCCCCAAGACCTCATTCAGTCCATTCCTGCTCTTGGAGCTTACCCCTAGCCCCTTCCCCTTGTCCAAGTTTCCTCTGCCTCATTACAAGGTTAAAATCCCCACCCAAGGAGGAGCACAGGCCTCTGTAACATCACTTACAAGGAAGGTAGTACAGTGATGTATCCTTAAGATGCGTGCCCAACCTTAGGCCTACCCCTACGTAGGATGATAAAAATCCCCTTTCTGAAGATTTACCCTAACCCTAAAGAGAAGAAACCCACTCACCCCTGCTGCCAGAGCTACGGCTTTGGAAGTTATTGCATGTGATCTCATTTGCTGCAAATAGAATTCCCTTTGCGTGACAACCTCATCTGGGGCAGTCCCCACCTGTAACTCCCCCAGGAACAAACACGTGAGTTCAGTTACAACTGTGGTGACATTAAGTTAGGTATTAAATTTTGGTTTGGTGATGTGGGCTTGCACAAGTGTCTCCATTTGGGCCCTGCTCTCTCTCTCTCTAACACTCACGTCAACTACAAAATCCTAGAAGAAATGATTCTTCTACCTTCTCTGTAACCAGTGAACAAGGAATGATGAATATATACGTCAATTTAAAAAGCCATGTCAAATCTGCATTAAAGGTGCCACAGCAACTTCTTCCTAGGAACATCGCCAAAGACAAGGGAAGCAAGGGAAAAAATGAACTATTGGGATTTCATCAAGATCCAAAGCTTTTGCACGGCAAAGGAAACAGTTAACAAAATCAAAAGACAACTGACAGAATGGGAGAAGATATTTGCAAACGACATATCAGATAAAGGACTAGTGTCCAAAATCTATAAAGAACTTAGCAAACTCAACACCCAAAGAATAAATAATCCAATCAAGAAATGGGCAGAAGACATGAACAGACATTTTTGCAAAGAAGACATCCAGATGGACAACACACACATGAAAAAATGCTCCACATCACTCGACATCAGGGAAATACTAATCAAAACCACAATGAGATATCACCTCACACCAGTCAGAATGGCTAAAATTAACAAGTCAGGCAATGACAGATGCTGGTGAGGATGCAGAGAAAGGGGAACCCTCCTACACTGTTGGTGGGAAGGCAAGCTGATTCAGCCACTCTGGAAAACAGCATGGAGGTTCCTCAAAATGTTGAAAATAGAGTGACCCTACTGGGTATTAACCCTAAAGATACAAACATAGTGATCCGAAGGGGCACATGCACCCGAATGTTCATAGCAGCAATGTCCACAATAGCCAAACTATGGAAAGAACCTAGATGTCCATCAACAGATGAATGGATAAAGCAGATGTGGTATATATACACACAATGGAATACTATGCAGCCATCAAAAGAAATGAAATCTTGCCATTTGTGACAACATGGATGGAACTAGAGCGTATCATGCTTAGTATTCCATTGTGTAT
>NC_081557.1:270236405-270255529 GCF_022355385.1 Mustela nigripes | reverse complement strand
TGGTATATATACACACAATGGAATACTATGCAGCCATCAAAAGAAATGAAATCTTGCCATTTGTGACAACATGGATGGAACTAGAGCGTATCATGCTTAGCGAATTAAGTCAAGCAGAGAAAGACAACTATCATATGATCTCCCTGATTTGAGGAAGCTGAGAGGCAACGTGGTGGGTTCGGGGGGTAGGAGAAGAATCAATGAAACAAGATGGGATCGGGAGGGATACAAACCATAATAGACTCTTAATCTCACAAAACAAACTAAGGGTTGCTGGGGTTAGCGGGCTAGGGAGAGGGTGGTGGGGTTATAGACATTGGGGAGGGTATGTGCTGTGGTAAGTGCTGTGAAGTGTGCAAACCTGGCGATTCACAGACCTGTACCCTTGGGGATAAAAATACATTATATGTTAATTTAAAAATCTGCATTAAAGGTAAAAAAGCAAAGAAACAAAACAACCATAATAAACCCAGCAAACAAGAGTGATCTAGGAGATACTGCCTGTCTTGTATTTCTCATTACTTAGTTTTGCTTTTTAAATAATATTTATTGAGGAGGAAAGAGCTTTTGTATTACAAAATTAATATTTGCTGCTGGAAATTTAGAAAATAAAGAAAACCCCCTAAGAAAAGACATTTTAAAATGTTTTCACCCAGAAATAACTCATGCTAACACTTTGGTATGTATTCTTTCCTTCTTTCCTCACAAAGGCATGCATTTTCACGATGTAAACGCACTGCCTGTTCCTTCTGTGTACAGGAGAGAAGGGTCACTGTGGACGTCTGTGGTTCAGACATGGTTCAGCAGTTGCTAGAAGCGGGTGAGAGCAATATGATCACACTGGGTTTTTTGGCAGAATCATCTATCCTTGTCAAGATAACGTTCCAAGATGTTTGTATTTGTACATAGTGGAGCTGCCGAGCCACAGATTTTTTAAAAATAGCTCTTTTCCAAAAGTTTTGTAGCAGAATAGACTTTTCCCTCTACTCTCTTAGGTGTAGGGCCCATGGCCTGTAAATTAAATGGACAAAACTAGATTTTTTTAAAAAGATTTTACTTATTTATTTGACACAGAGAGAGAGGGAACACAAGCAGGGGGAGTGGGAGAGGGAGAAGCAGGCTTCCTGCTTGCCAGATGCGGGGCTTGATCCCGGAACCCTAGGATCATGACCTAAGCCAAAGGCAGATGCTTACATCCTGAGCCACCCAGGCACCCTAACAAGAACCAGGGCTACAGGAGAAGGTTTATCAGTGTGCACACAGCAGCTGGTAAAATAAGTAGCTGGCTGGTTAAATGGCTAAAAGTTTGTATATCCAACAGCTTCTAAGAAAAGAAGAAATCGATTCTTTTAGCAAACACAAGTGGATTTTTAATAGCTCAAAAAACAGGAGATAAAGAAAACCATGGTTTGTTTATATGGGTGCTGGTGGTCTTTCCGTCTCCTTCGTGGCTTCCCTGGAGAGGGGATACGGGGTAGGTTTATTCTTGGTCCCTCTCCTGGAAGTAGAAACCACCCCAAAGAGAATTTATGGCAGCCTCATTTCTTAGGAGTTTCTGCTTTTAGTCAGATAAGGGAAGCTCCAGGAAGGCTTTATTCTACATTGGTTGAATCTCAAATATCTTCAACTTAAACTAATCTTCATACCAATTCTGGGGGCTCCAAGTAAGTTCCTACACCTTCAAAGACAGAAGAACAACAGAAGTGTTGGAAGCTAGCACTTTCCGAACCATGGCACTGGGCACGGTCCTTTATTCACACAGTTCCACAAGTTAGTTTTGATTCATTCTGTTTGACAAATAGCACACCAGAGCCCAGAGGAGCTAAGTAATGGGCCCCGTAATCAGAGCCAAACTGTGTCTGAGAGTCTAGAACCATCCTACTTTTATTCAACGACACACTTAGCAACTGAATCGTGCATGGCAGGTTTGATGCGAGGGACACAGGGTCCCAAATAACAAATTGCTCCTCCCTTCAAGGCATTGCGGTCAAAGGAGAAGTCAAAGCAGAGGGGTGATTAGTGCCGAACAGGTGCTGTGATAGAGACGGGCCCTCTGCCCACAGGTGGAAGCTGGCGCTATGGAAACACAGAGAAGGGACCCCAGGATGAGCCAGCAGACCGCCCTCTGGCGAATCTGGCCCTCCCAGGTATCTTGGCTGCCCTATCTGGCCACTATGGGTTGGATTGTGCCCTCCAGAAAGATATGTTGAAATCCTAACCCCAGGACCTCAGAAGGTAATCTTATTTGGAAATAGGTCACTGTAGCAAGAGTAAGACAAGGTCATCGTGGAGCAGGGTGGTCTGGAAGTCGGATATGACCAATGTCCTTACGGGAAGACGATGTGAAGACCCAGGAAAGAACGCCATGGCGAGGCAGAGATCAGGGCAATGTGTCTACAGGCTTTCTCTCAATTTCCTCCTAGAAGTGACCCTGTCCTAACGGAGCCTCTGTTCTGCTCAGTTCTTCCACGTTATGAGTGTTAGTGGGACAGGCCTCCCTTTGGGGGTGGGTCTTTGGTTGGGTTCTCCAGATGCAGAACCTGAGGTGCAAATTCACATTCAAGTGCTCTACAGGGGAAGCATCCCCGGAGAAGCAGAGTGGGGGAAGCAGGGCAGAATAGGGGAATAAGCTGAGGCAAGCATACGGTCTCCGCGGAAGCTTGGCTTCGTCTCATAACCTGGAGATGGTCTGGAGCACAAGCTGTGATACGGAGCTAGTGCCCTTGGAGGCTGCTCGTACCCTTCTGCATGGGTCAGTCATTGGACAACTCGGGAATGGGCGAGGGGCTAGCAGAGCCTCCTGGGCAGGCCAAGGCAGCATCTCTGTGGCTGAGGGCAGTCTCTAGCTAGGGCAGCAACAGTGCATGTTATCAGCACTCCTCCCCCCACAGCAGCTGTAGGGGAGTGGGTGACCTCTTGGCAAAAGGGATCGGGTCCCCCTCACACCAACTACTTCTAGCACAGGGAGCCTGCTGTGGCCCTGTGCTCTTCTGCCTGGGTGGGCAAGTGTGTCTAATCTGGGTAAATAAAGAACCAGACCAGAAAGACAAGTGCTTTCCTCCTGCAGTGTCCTTCTAGCACTTTCTATCGACAAAGTCTTAAAAAATGCCAACAAGAAGCGCTTAAAGGGTCTAGCCCATTATCACAGAGCAGACAATGAAGGATAGATTTTGAGCCAAGTACCAATAAACTGATAGCTGGTGTAGCCACTGAGACCACACATCCCCTTTGGCTTTTCTTTTTTATCTCCATTCTTTTTGCATGTGTATAACATTCACCCCCCAAAATGAGCAAGAGAACCTGTGCCGTCTCACTCTTCCACTTGAGCCACTAGGCCAGTGTTCAGTCTCCCACTGCCGGGGAGCTCTGAGGCGCGGATGGGACCAGCGTGGCCTGAAACACAAGAGGAGAAAACCCATTGGGGCACAGCCCTGGAGGGCAGCTCCTTTGGGAGGTACTGGAGAAAATAGGGGTCCAAGCCAAAGAGCCAGACTCTGCCATGCGTTGTCCAAGCAGATACAGCTGCTCAAACTTGGTGAGAAAAATGATGAAGTTCTGGTTGTTGAATTTGGTCTCAAAGGTCATGCTGTAGGGGACATTCTGGAGTCTGCCTTCAGGCCGTCAAGTAGCCAGAGTCTCCCTTTTGTTCTTATGAGTTTTCATAATGCAAACAGGGTATTAATACATTTTCATAAAAACATTTAAAATTATATTCATATTTTCTATTAAAATATATTTGAAAATAAATTTCCAAGAAATTAACAAAAGAAAATGGAACAACAGTCTGTTTTCCAAATAATATCTTTTTCATTGTCATAAGGAGAACAATTTTTCATTATGGTCTCCGGAAGACACAGAGGACTGTGCAAGCTCCAGGCAAGGTCTTTCCCCATCCTGCTCTCTGTCCTCCAAAGCCCGTTTCAAATCATGTGCTCAGAGCCTTAGTTTAGATGTTGGAGCTGAGTGAACCTGTCAGGCACAGAACTGATTTACACTCAACCTTGCAGAAACAAAAACAAAACGCTCACCGGTATTGTACACCTCCTTTTTTCCTTTTCTTTTTTAAAGATATTATTATTTTTTAGAAAGATTTTATTTAATTATTTGAGAGAGCAAGAGCACGAGCTGGTGAAGGGCAGAGGGAGAAGCAGACTCTCCACCAAGCAGGAAGCCCTTTGTGGGGCTCGATCCCAGGACCCCGGGATCTCAGCCTGAGCTGACGGCAGACACCCAACTGACCGCACCATCCAGGTACCCCTAAAGTTACTACTTTTATGTAATCTCTACACTCAGTGTGGGGTTCGAGCCCACAACCTGAAGATTAAGAGTCACTCGCTCTACCAACCAAGGCAGCAGGTGCCCCACACACTTACTATCTCTAGGCATTAGGAAATGGTTTTATAATACTTGGGTAGCTGGATTTTTTTTTTTTTTAGCTTTTAATTGTGCACTTACATGTATCAGAAAAGCTGTTCATTTTCTTCCTAATGATCAATAAAAAATGTACTGAAGATAAGAAAATGCCTCCATCTTTACAAGGTGATTTTAGAAATTATTATTATGTTCTTAGATTTTCGGGAACGTTGCCATTTAGAGGATTAGTGGTAATTAGCAAATACCATAATACAGTATATTTAATGAAAATGTCATTGATGTTCTATTATGTCTACTTTCATGAGTGAAGCAAATACTTTAAAACATCTGACAATTTGCTGATACAGGTAAGCTTGGTGAGCCGATTGGAGTGGAACACTGTGGAGCTCCGGCTTCTGGTGACTTCTCTGTAGCCACATCCGATGGCCTGTTCTCAGTATTCACTCTGTTAAATGCCTAATTCTGTCCCCCGTCCCCTGCTCTTACTGTTCTCAGGGGCTATCAAAACACTGACTGGGATTGCGTTACGTGAAGCAAATCCTTCAGAGAAAGACAATTGTCATCTGTCTTCACTCATGTGTGGAATAGCGCAGAGGACCACAGGGAAAGGGAGAGAAAACCGAACGGGAAGAAACCAGAGAGGGAGACGAGCCATGAGAAGCAGGGTGATGGGTGTACAGGAGGGCGCAGGTTGTGGTGAGCACTGGGTGTTACACACAACTGATGTACCACTGAACACTACGTCAGAAACTAATGGTGTGCTCTATGTCGGCTAAGTGAACGTAATAAAAAAATTTAAAAACACTGATTCTCTCCTTCTACCCTCCATTTGCACCTGTTACCCCTCTGAGCCAGTGTTCACCAGACCACGCCCACTGTCCTCTTCACGACGATCACAGCATTAGATTGCATCTTGCTGGTTCTGAGCTCCAAATGCACACCCCTAAATCACCTTTCTCCAGAGGTCTGCATGCAACTTTCATATCCATCTACAAGCTCACCGCTGGGGCTCAAAGAAAACTGGACCACAAATCAGAAGCCCTAGATGTACACCCATGAGAGTTCAATGGTGCCACCTGGCCTCTCCGAACATGTTTTCAAATCTGTAAACTGGGGATCTTTGTCCTGCTTTGTGCGAACCTCACATGAGATCATGCATAGGAAAACACTCAATAAAAGGGCGACTCTTCTTTCTCAAGGTCTTACAGAAATGCTGGTGCTGCTGAGGATACTTTACACTTGTTTCATTTGGTTCTAACAGCTCTGCTTTTTTTCTTTATTAAAGGCTTTGTTTATTTGTTTGAGAGAGGGAGTGAGAGAGAGCATGAGCAGGGGAGAGGGAGAGGCAGGCTCCCCACTGAGCTGGGAGCTCCATGCCGGGCTCGATCCCAGGACCCCTAGATCATGACCTGAGCTAAAGGCAGAGCTCAAATGGCTGAGACCCACCCCAGCGCCCCAAGGCATAGATTCTTATTCTTATTTCATAAAACGAGAAAAACTAGGGCTTAGAATGCTTAAGCCTCTTGTCCAAGACCACAAACTAGTACCAGGGACAAGTCTAAAACCTGTGCTCAGCAATAAAGCCCCCACGAGCAGCAGTCAGAGTCCTCGGTTGCAAGTGACGGGAAGTGGCCCGGGTGAGACTAGCAGAAGCACAGTGCGGGTTACCAGGGCGGCCTGGGGCCTGCGGGCCGTGCCGGGAAAACCGGCTGGAGGAAAGGGCACTCCAGGGAACAAAAAGGACGGACAGACAGTCATCTTTCAGCCACGACGGTTGGGAGGGACCTTGTGACACCAGGCACTGCTGCTGCTGCTGTAGTGTGTCACCACGGTTGTGAAGAACAACTGTCTGTCCCGGATTCCGAGTCCCGGGGAGCGTCAGACCGAGGGAGCCCGGCAAGCACCCCCCACTCCCCCGCCTGGCCCAAGAGGAGGGAAGGCGCTGGGGCAGCAGAGGTGGAGACCCCAGGTTCTGCGCGCGCCTCCGGAGACAGAGGACTCCAGGTCAAGGAGGGAAGATCTGCAAGTGACCGGCCTACGCTGCCTCCTCCCCGGCCGAGGGATGCTCCCTGGAAGAACACGGCCGCCTTCCTGCCGGCGCTCTTTGGGACCCGCACGTAAGTCTGGGTGCAAAGCAACAGAGTTGCACAAGACATTTACAACAGTCCAGGAAGGACACCAACCCAGAGCGAGTGAGAAAAGGAAGGCATGTCCAGAAGCTGAAGTGGTGCCCGGGGGGCTCAGTCGCTTGAGCTCCTGGCCGTGGCTCTTGGCTCGGTCGTGATCCCACCGCTGGGGTGGAGCCTACGAAGGACTTTGTGCTCGGTGCAGAGTCTGCATGTCCCTCTGCTCACACTCTCCCTCTCTCTCAAGTGATAAATCAATAAATATCTTTTTTCAGAAAAGGTGATGTTGGAATAATTAGTTAAAATTTTGGAGAAATAAAAACCATTTAGGTTCTCACTTGAATAATACCAAAATAAGCTTGAGAGACTTTAGTTATCTAAGTAAATAGAACAAAAAATTAAGGAGCAACTGGATGGCTCTGTCAGTTAAAGCATCAGACTCTTGAGTTCGGTTCAGGTCGTGATCTCAGGGTCACGGGATCCTGCCCGCGTGGAGCCCCACACTGGGTTCCAGGATCAGCGGGGTGTCTGCTTGTCTCTCTCTGCTGCTCCCCACTCTCCACTCATGCTCTCTCTCTCTCTCAAGTAAATAATATCTTTTTTTAAAAAGAACAAAGAATTCAAAAACTAAAATTAAAAAATTGAACAAAAGAAAGACGGGCATTGTTTGACTACATAAAACATTTGACTCCTGTATCTAAAAATAAAACTAGGATTTGGAAACAAATGTGTTAGGTCTGAACGATGCTGAGAGTTCAGTAGTTGAATCGGCAAAGGACATTGTGATGGGCTGACTGTGTCCCCTTAACTTCACGTGTCGAAGCCCTTATCCCCAGTACCTCAGAATATGACTGCATTAGGAGAAAGGGGATTTCAAGCAGTGTAGCTGGTTCTGGAAGAGCAGATTAGGGCAGAGAAGCCAGAGGCAAGCCACGACGAGGCCTCCGTAGATGCGACGCCGCCAACACCTTCCTCACAGTCGTCCAGCCTCCGGAACGGTCTGGAAACGGGGTTCTGCTCTTAGGGCACCGGGTCTGTGGTGACGGTTACTCTCACCTTAGCGACTCCGCGGACACGCACCGTGCTCCCACAGGAGAGTCAGCGAAGTCCTCCAAGCCGAAGGGGACTCCTCGCAACAGAGGTGACTCTGGCATTCGGTTCTGAGAGATGAAGGGGAATCGTGGACAGCCAATGAGCCTGCGATGTTTTTTAGAGTTGGTTTGCTTGTTTTTAAAGAAAAACACTTTGTGTTTTACCAAAACGGAGTGACTCTGAAACACTACATTTTAGTTAGGAATTTCGTAGGAATGAAACAAACCCAGACAACACACTAGATGAAGCTCCGTGCAAACAGGAGTCCTGTCAGGGACCGTCTAGAAGCGTCCGCGTCCCTTTGATGGGCTCGGTGGCGAGCTCACCTCTGGGTCCCCGAGGACAGGTTCGGTGCGTCGCGTCTACTCGAGCCGAGTCCCGTTGCGGTGGCGCTTCTGCGGCTGTGGGGACGCGTGTGGCAGTCAGCCTGTGGCCGCCCCCCGGCTCCCTTCTGGCCCCGGGAGCAGCAGAAGTCGTGCTTGGCCTGGCAGACGGCCCCCGCGAGGGTCTGGCATCGGCCGCTCTGTCCCTCAGGCTCCTCCGTCGGCCAGATGGGGCTAGTCCTGGCCTTGACCTCACGGGGCTGTTGTGCGACTCCCGGGTTCGACCTCGCGCTGCTGAGGCGGCACATCGCGGCAGTGGGCGTCGGCTCGGCCACTTGGGACCATCGCTGTCGCCGTCCTGGAGGCAGAAGGGAGGTGGAGGCCGCCTTCTTCGGCCCGGGCCGTCCCGGGTTTCCCGCAGCGGGTTCCGATGGCCGTGGGCAGCTCCGTGGGCGTCCGCAGACAGCTGGCCCGGGCCGGGGCTGTGCAAGTGGGTCTTTGAGAGCCACAGCCCTGCTTCGGCCTGGGGCTCCCTCGTGGCCCGCTGGGCGCTGGCCCAGCAGCGATGGCCCAAGTTCCTCTGACCTTTTCAGAAAATCCCTTTCTGAAAACACCCAGGGAAGGGCCTCTGCTTGCGGATGGGTGCGGAGTGGCTGACCCGCAGGAGCCCCCTTCTCAGTGTCCCTTTGTCCTGGCGACAGCTGTGAAAACAAGGAAACTGGCTTGGGAAAAGGCTCACAGATCCGTGTTAGTACTGGCAAAGCCCAGCTTTTTAAACAGGTTTTTAATTCAGGACTTTTTTTTTTTTTTTTTAAGATTTCTTTCTTTCTTTATTTACTTGTCAAAGAGAAAGTGAGACAGAGCACAAGCAGGGGAGCGGCGGACAGAGGAGGAGCAGGCTCCCCGCTGAGCAGGGAACCCGACAGGCGACTCAATCGCAGGGTCCTGGGATCATGACCCGAGTAAAAGGCAGACACTTAACCCACTGAGCCACCCAGGCGCCCCTATTCAGTGCTTTCCTGCCAGCTCAGACCCTGGTGGCCTCACCCCACCTTCCCACAGCAGAGGAAGGGCAGGAGGGAGGCTGCATGTGTCAGCTGTCCCTGTTGACGTGCCAGGCGCTGCTCTGGGGGCAAGAGCCAGTCTTGGTCATCTTGAGTTCCCAGTTTTGGCAGACTCTGTCACACACGTGTCACATGTCTGCTGAGAGGTGGGAACTGAGCTCTTGAACAGGGTCTGTCACAGAATTCACAAATCTCCACCAGAAAGGGAAAGTCTCTGAGGAAATCAAAGGGAAGTGACCATGAGCTTGTTTTTATGCCACGTACCCGCCAGTACGTTTCGTTGGACTTAACTGTGCAGTTTGTTGACGTTAAGGAAGGAAGGGAAATCCCAACAACAGTAGAGCCGAAGAAAACAGTTCAGATCATGGTCTTTCTTCACTTAAGACGGCATTACTCTTAAACAGACTCTTAGCCGCAGAGAACGAGTGACGAGTGACGGTCACCAGAGGGGGTGGCAGGTGCAACAGGTGAGGACGTGAGAGTTCGCTCATTAGGGAGAGCACGGAGTGATGTGCAGAACTGCTGAGCCACTACACTGTGCGTCTGAAACCAACGTAGCACCGTACGCCAGCCATGCTGGAATAAAATAACAAAACAGGAAAAGACTGCAACACCCTTCTCCTAAATAAGTTAATTTTTTAAAAAATCAGATTCTGTACCTATTATTTAGCAGGGGGCCTGTATTTTGTAGTCAAACTTCTTTGGCTTACAAGTAAGAGAAACCCAAACAAAGTGACCTTGGATGAACACAGGGTCTGTTAGAAAATGCAGGGTCACTTTGCAGGCTCCAAGGGCGGGATGTGCCCTCAGGTTCACAAGGGACTGGAAGTGGGAACCATGAAGCCATCAGAAACGAGCTACTCCGTCTCTCTCCCTTGCTGCTTTGACTTTATCTACCCTTCCTTCGCTCTGCACATCTGGCTCTCTCCCCCCGCCCTCCCCCCGGGCGCTACAGGCGGGGCCAGGCTGGCTGCCCCAGAGCAGTAGATTCTGAACCTGTCCATGGCCCTCCCACTTGCCTCCCAGGCAGCCACTCTCCTAGATCTCTACCTAAATTCCCCCAAAAGGAAGGAAACACTGGCAGGAAACACTGGCCCTCCCCTAGTACAGATTTTCTGCCCGGAACCCACTCTGTGGACAGGTGGGAGGAGCCGCTCTCAGAGGTATGAAGGGCAGTGTGTGCACAACACACCCCAGGGAACAAGTGCTTTAATGTGGAATTAATATGACTGAAACGGCCTATCAGAATATCATCACCTTTACATTTAAAAAATGATACTTTTTATATATGAACATGTATCTATTATACATATATGTTATTCCTCAGATAGCAAATTAAAATAATCCACATGAACTCAGTGGCTTTACTATTTCCCTTATCCAAGCAACATGACACGGCCACTCTGAGAACAGTTCCTGGAGTTAACTAGGAAGTTAACTCATGCGATAAATAAAAATAGAATTCTAGATGTTGCCGGGTGGCTAATTCATCTGCAGGATGCAAATGAGGCGATTTGAAAGGGGACATCTCTTTATTCAGACCAGCAAGGCAGCATTTAAGGAATTATTATTCAGTTAAATGAGGGTAAATAGGATCCTGGTGACTGAAAAATCTGAGGCTGCTTCCAAAAGCTCTCATTTGCACCTGGGGAATAGAAAGAAGAATCTGGGGGGAATAAGCAGCCAGACAAATAATGCGGAAGCAGAGGTTCCGGGACAAGGAGGAAGCCCTATTTGAGACACCGGGTATTGATGGAATGATGGGAAGTGTATTTTGCAGGAAGGTGACCATAGCAAGGTGACCAGGGCTTTGGCATTCGGGTGTCAACATCAAGGACATATGCCATATGACTTCTCAGACACCTGCTGGAGCATGGGACCGAGGTCCAAACATGGCCGATAAGAAGCTTGGGTGAGAGGAGCAGGCTCCTATTCGCACTTGGTTCCTGGGATCCCGGCTGTACGTCGCTTATCCAAAGCACGTTTCCTTCATTGTCGCGATGTACACTGACTACACCAATTTTTTAATGTCCTCATGTATGGTTTTTGTGCACAGAGAGAGTTATTTTCATTTTAAAATTTAGCATTCAAAACCTACTTCTTAAGCTTTTAAGAAGTCATGGTTTTAAAAAAAAAGAATACATAGTGCTGTGAATTCAGGTATTTAAATATCTGAAGAGTAACTCTCTTGACAAATCTAGACAACTTTAGCACTCCCCTGATAGAAGGGGTTTTTAAAGTGAGTTGATTCCCTTACATATTTCCAACTATATTTACACATTTACCATATTTAATTTTTATTTCAAGTATTGCTTAAACATACAAACCTTTTTATGTTCTTAGGAAAGTTAGAATCTAACAGATTAAACTTCTAACACCTGAACTTAAAATCATGGGCTGAATCAGTTGCTCAATTAGACATGTAGCTGGGAATCATGAAGCTGAAGTACTATTCTAACAGACCCAAATCTCTGAAGCCCTTAAATAACAAGTATGCACACTTTCTTTTCCACCAAAATATTCCTATATAGGTGTGATTTTCCTAAACATTCCTATACCTGGCCCTCTCTGATGTTGAGCAATGCTTCTCCACCAGGGAAAAGAACACGTTGTCCCACACTTTGGGAAATTACCTTCTCAGATATCTGAAAGGTTGCAGAACAATTAGAAGATTCAGCCTAGACATTGAACCTCGATTACAGACCTCAAGGTCTGCTTTTCTCACAACCCAGACCTAGGGCGAGGTCCCTTTTCTAATCACTAAAGTTTTCTATGCCATGATTTAAGGAGGAGGTAACAGAAATGACCTTCATTTATGAGAGTGGCACACTGTCTAGGACCTATGACACTTTGAGGTGCCCACAAATATACTTCAATTTTAATTTCTTTTATTTATTTATTTGTTTTATTTATTTATTTATTTATTTATTTATTTATTTATTTTTTATTTCGAGTAGGTTCCATGCCCAACATGGCATTCGAACTCACGACCCCGACATCAAGAGCCACATGCTCTACGAGTGAACCAGCCAGGAGCCCCTGAATTTCTTTTAAAATCAGAAGAAAAATATTAATGTAACAATAGTGAATATGCAGTGCCAAATAAAGCTTGGATTATATTCCTCTTTCTACCAATGCTGTAGTAGAATACAATTCCTGATATTTTTTCAGGACCCCAGAGCCTCTGAGTATCATAATATAACCCAGGTCATGGTTTACATCCTTGGGTGTGAATTTTGTCCAGCCCTGATTCTTACGTGAATTTACAGAACTCTGACACCCCGCCTAGACTGGCCCATCACGCCAATACATTTTGCATTTCTCTGGCTCTTCAGATATTTAAATACCTGAATTCACAGCACTATGTATTCTTTTTTTTTCTTTTTAATTTTTACTACCAGGAAGGGCATACAATCTTTACATGTGTTAAAATGCTACACAATTAACTAAATTTTGGACAGTCATTTCATAAAGGAAGCGATTCAAATGGCAAATAAGCACATAAAAAGCATCATTAGTCATCAGAGAAATGAAAATTAAACCACAATGAGATAGGAATAAATGCCTTTCCCCTCTGCATATTGTAAAGCAACAATTTTTAAACTGGACAAGACTTGATGTTGGTGGGGATGTAGAATGACCAAAACTCTCATATGCTGTCCGTGGGAGTGCGAAATGATACAATCGCTTGGAAGGAACTTTTGGCGATTTCATAATGACCCACCCAATAAGCTCACTCCTAGCTATTTACCCTGGAGAGATGAAAGTACATGTTCACCAAGAGGCTGAGATAGTGGTGTTCTTAGCAGCTTTATTCATATTAGCTCAAACTGGCAACAACCCCAAATGCCCATCATAGGAAAATGGATAAACAAACTGAAACATTCATGTAATGGAAACTGCTTAGAAAAAAAAAGAAACATTAAAAATGAACCTTGGGACACAACACAGCGTGACTAATTTCAAAAACAGAATTCTGAGTGAAAGGCGCTTTACACAAGACTGTGTAATATGTGATTCTAGATCAGTTTGAATTAACACAAGATGCATAACATCGGAACGATTGCCTGCGGGCATGGGAGCAGGAGTTCGCTGGGAAAGGCTCTGAGGAAACTTTCTGAAGTGAAAGAGGTTCGGGTTCACACATTTGTAAAAACTCACCCAATGTTACACTTAAGGTTTGTGCATTTGTTAGAAAACAAAATTCAACCGAGTCAATTTTAAAGATCTTCTTGGCTTTATCCAGCAACTCATGAATCAGGCAGCATCCAGTCTAACAGGGAGAAAGGAGCCCCCAGGCACAGGACAAAACGATGACGGACAGAACAGTGGGGGCGGGGAGGTTACCCTAGGTAAAGACAGAAGGAAACAGTGAGTTAATTATCGCAAGGTCACTTTTCTTTAGGGGACAGCAGGGGTCCCTTAAACAGATTACCACAAACTAGTACCAACCACGTGATTCCCAACTGGTTCAAGATTCCGTCTCTGCCTCTGCGAGAGCTGAAACCGTCATGAAGTTTAGGTTTGGTGACCGGGAACTTAGCATAAGTGACTCCACTTGGGGCCTACGGTCTTGTTTTTAACACACCATATGTACATTTTACTTAAAAACAAAGAGAACCGGGCGCCTGGGTGACTCAGTGGATTGAGCCTCTGTCTTCTGCTCAGGTCATGATCTCAGCAGGGAGCCTGCTTCTCCCTCTCTCTGCCTACTTGTGATCTCTGTCAAAGAAACAAATGAAATCTTAAAAAAAAAAAAAAAGTCTTAACTTACCAACTTAGGGCCTTAAGCCATGTGAGGGCATTTAAAAAAAAGAAAAACAAACAAACAAACAAAGAGAACCATGAACACATATTGAACTTGAAGTAAAAAAGAGTAAAAAATACAGTCTGCAATTTACATTGCAATATTTAAAAAAAAAAAAAAAAAAGATTATGGGCAGGGGCCCCTGGGTGGCACAGTTGGTGAAGTATCTGACTCTTGGTTTCAGCTCAGGTCATGATCTCAGGGTCCGGACACCAAGTCCCAAGTCAGGCTCAGCAAGCAATGCTGAGTCTGCTCGGGTTTCTCTGTTCCTCTCCCTCTGCCCCTCCCCCTGTGTTCTCTCTCTCAAATAAATAAATGTATCTTTAAAAACAAGATTATGGGCAAAGAACTTAAATAGACATTTCTCCAAAGAAAATATATAAATGGCCAGTAAGAACATGTCATTAGGGAAATGCAAACCACAAGAAAATATCTTTTGATATGAAAATACCAAAAAGACAGAAAAAAGTATTCAAAAGGATGTGGAAACAGTGGGGCCTCAGATATTGCTGGTGGGAATGTAATAGCGTCACTGTGGGAAAAAATTTGGCAGTTCTTCGAAATGTGTTTACACAGGGGCGCCTGGGTGGCTCAGTGGTTAAGCCTCTGCCTTCGGTTCAGGTCATGATCTCAGGGTCCTGGGATCGAGTCCTGCATTGGGCTCTCTGCTCAGCAGGGAGCCTGCTTCCCCCTCTCTCTCTGCCTGCCTCTCTGCCTACTTGTGATCTCTGTCTGTCAAATAAATAAAATCTTTTTTTTAAAAAGTATTTTAAAAAAATGTTAAACATAGAGTTAGCATACTACTCATCAATTCCACTCCCACTCCCAAGAACTGAAAACATATACTCACACAAAAATTTGCGTAAGTGTTCACAGGAGCACTATACGTTATAACCAAAAAAAGGAAACAACACACCTGTCTATCAGCTGATAAAGGGACTAATACACATGGTATATCCATCTGGTGGAATATTATTCAGCCATGAAAAGGAGGTGGGGGGAAGTGTTAAGTGAAAGAAGCCAGACGCAACAGGTTACATACTGTATGATTCCTTCTGTATGAAATGTCCAGGATGGTCAAATCCATGGAGACAGAAAGTAGACGGTGATTTAGAGTGACTGCTGAAGAAATGTTCTGGAATTAGTGGTGATGGTTGCACAGTCTTATAATACACACAAAAAAATACTGAATTGTGCACTTTCAAAGGGGGGACTTACGATATGAGAATTACATCTCAATTAAAAAATAGGATGGATTGATGGAGGGTTGGTTAGATGGGTAGACATATGATAGAACAAACATAGCAAAATGTTCGTTGCAGCATTTAGACGATGGTTATACGGGTGTTCACTGTACAATTCTTTCAGCTTTTCTATGTATCTGCAAATTTTATAATAAAATGATAGAAAAATTATAAGTAGTTAACAACTTTTAAGATTAGTCTACCAACAAGTAGCAAAGGACTTTTTTTAAAAAAACAAAAAGCAAAATATAAGCAGAGCATAGGTGACAGATAGATAGATGACAGATACCATAAGCCTTTGACCCAGCAAGTCTGCTTCAGCAGCTTACTCTAAGGAAATAATCATACCTTACCTGAAAAAAATAAGTGTGTGCAAAGAAGGTTCCCAAAATGTTGTTTATCATAACAAAACATTTGGAAATAAATGAAATGGGCACTGTGACAGAAAGGAATCTCAAAGCATACACTGAGGTATGTACTAAATATAAAACTTCACAAGCATTTTCCACAACGATTTTTATTTTGAGCCCATTCCATAGAAGGGGTAAATGCAATCTCAGTCGATGAAGACGTTTCCCTCTTCTATAGTCAGATCTGAGTTCCGGGCTGCATGCAGGGAGCAGGCAAGTGGTGGGCGGCACTGGTCCTCCAGACAGCGCACCCCCCCCATGTCAGCTGGAACTGACATTGGTCCCTCTGCCCCTTCGTGACCTCAAGCTCTCTCTGCCCGCTACAGCTTCATCACTATTTTGAAACACTTACTGTGAAAAAGTTATATCTAAAAATCCATTCACTGTATCAGAAGATTCCAGCCTTATCTTGGCCACGGAAGAAAAAGGATTGCTGTGAGAGTCTTTTAATACAATAAGGCTGCTTTTAAAAAATTTGAACATTGTCAGAGCACCTAGCAGGCTCAGTCAGTTCCAACTCTTGCCAACTCTTGATTTCAGTTCGGATGAAGCCCCAGGATGGGCTCCACGCTCAGGAGATGGAGAATCGGGGAATCTGCCTGGAGTCTCTTTCCCTCTGCCCCTCCCCCCACTGAAATCAATCAATCAATCAATCAATCTTTTTAAAAATTGAAAATTGCTTATTATCTACTTGTGTGAGCAAAATTTTATCAAGGATTTGGGGGTAGAGGGATGGGTAAAATCGGTGAAGGGGAGAGAGAGGTCCAGGCTTCCAGTTAGGGGATGAATAAGTCTCAGGAAGAAAAGGTTCGGCCCAGGGATGTTGTCCGAGGTGTTCTAGTGGTGCTGCGTGGTCACAAGCGGCAGCTACCCTTGCCCTGGACCTGGCATAACATACGGACTTGTCAAATCCCCGTGTTGTACCTCTGAAACTAATGTAACACTGAGTGTCAGCTCTATTTCAAGTTTTAAAAAAAAGGGTTTGAAGAGATGGCGAAGAGCCATTTGAGACACAACCATGGATATTAAAAAGTTTTGTTCATGAAATCAAACTCCAGTCTTTTGTTTAAAAAAATGGAAGAGACAATATGTGGAAGTTCTTTAGCAAACATACGCTCTGCGTTTATTTTTCTTATCGTAATTGTACAACATGCAAAATGGAAAGCATTTCTCACCAAGTGTATATACAGATTTCCTCCGAAGCATTGGCTTCCCCCAGAGTGCCCTGCAAATGCTGTAGTTGTCTGTGTGTGTCCCGATGCGTGCCAGGTCGGGAGACTGCGCCAGGAGGAAATGTTACCTCTCGTGCACCTCCTACAATCTCCTTTGTGGATTTAGGGTTGGGCTTTGGGAAGTGAAAGCGTTTTTTCCTTCCCTTGCCTTTCCACCCCCAGACCTAGCCCCCCGCAATGAGCCTGACTGACTACGTGTTCGAAAGGGAAGACCAGAAAGGAAAAACGAACACAGAGGGGTTGCTAAAAGGTTACAAATGTTCAGCTATAGGATGACGAGGTCCGAGGATCTAGTGTGAAACACGGCGACTATAGTCAATAACGCTGCATTGTATGATTGAAATCTGCTCAGAAAGGAGACTTTAAATGTTCACACACACGCACACAAAGATAAATGCGTAAAGTGATGGATGTGTTAATTAACTAGATGGGGGAATTTTACCACAATGTATGCACATATCAAAAAATCACATTGTATACCTTCAACACCTTATCATTTTGTCGCTATACCTCAAACATGGTGAAATTAAAAAAAAAAATTTAAGGACGTAAGCAATATCTATAAAACAACAGTTCTTAAACTGTGGTCCACAGTCCATGAAAAGTCCAGAGAGCCTTGCAAGGTCAAAAGTCTTTCCACGATAATACATAATAATTTCCATTTTCCTTCTCGCATTAGAGTACAGAGTAGTTTTCCAGAAGTTACCTATGTAATGTGACAACACATTGATTACAGACATTGATAGGAGAATCCAGCTGTCTCCTATTAAGCTAAATATAAAAAAGACCAACAGAATGTAGAACAATGCCGCCCTCCACACTGTGTTTGTTTCGGAGACTGTAGCTAGGGCTCCTGGGTAGCTCAGTCAGTTGGGCCTCTGGTTCTTGATTTCTGTTTATGTTATGATCTCAGCATCATGAGATCCTGCACCAGGCTGTGCCCTGGGTGTGGGGACTGCTTGGGATTTTCTTTCTCTCCCTCTGTCCTCTGCGCTCGCTCACTCTCTTTCTCTAAAAAAATAAACAAATAAAAAGGAGAGAAAATATGGCTATCTCTCATAAAGATTGTATTTATATTAATATCAAATGAGTTCATTATAGTTATTTTTAAATTAATTAAATATTTTTAACTTACTAAGTTTTCTAAAGATTCTATTTATTTGAGAGAGAGAGCACAAGCAAGGGAAGGGACAGAGGGAGCAGCAGGCTCCCCACCGAGCAGGGAGCCCAGTGCAGGACTCGATCCCAGGATGCTGGGATCATGACCTCAGCCAAAGGCAGATGCTTAACCCACTGAGCCACCCAGGCACCCTTATTTATCAGTATAATATCTAGTACATTAAATATCACAGATATAACACACACACACACACACACACACACACACACACATTCTTTTGTACTCTCGGTAATTTTTAATTGCATAAAGGGGTCCTGAGACCAAAGACTTTGAGAAGGACTGCCCAAGTTTTATCCGGCCACACGTCTAATATGGTAGAAAACTATGCAGTCATTGAAATGGTGCATGAAAACATAGTTACTAAACGAAAAGGTACTGTCTTTACCCTTTCCTTGCTGAGTGGGTATGATCCCCAATTTAATTAAGAGTGTGCGTGTATCCACAGGAGCAGTGCGTGAAACAATGTGTATCAGTAATACTGGCTGTTTCTAGGCTGAAATAGTGGGGAGATATTTTCTTCCTTTTCTGCATGTAGTAACTAAAATGTTTTCATTGCGGCAAACAATGTCACCTAAAATTCACCATTTCAACGGTCCTCAAGGGAACGGCGCAGAGTGTTTTCCTCCGTGAATCCACGTCGTGAACCAGGTCTCCGGAGCCTTCCCGTCCGGCCCGTCCGCAGCAACCGCACCTGCCCCGGCCCGGCCCAGCGAGCGCCGTCGGGGGACCAGTCCAGCCGCTGGAGGGGCCTCGGGAAGCGCCATCGGGCAGCTCGCGTCCCTTGTCCCCTCCCCCGTGCCGCAGCCGCGACGGGACGTCCTTCGTCCGCGGCTCAGCGGTCTTCATGGGAAGGGGACACGCGCTGGTCCCCGGCGCGGCCCCACCGACGGCCGGGCGGGCTCGGCAAGGAGCGGCTCACTCCGTCCGCAGAAGCCGGGCCACTGCCATCCGGGAAGAGCAACACGCGGCCGTCGTGCACCTGTCGCTTCGCCACGACAGTCGCTCCTCGCAGAGGGTCTGGCTTCGCCCCTGCAGCCGAGTCTGCGTGGAGGCGGGTCCCGACCGGGTCGCGCCCCGCGCCGCAGCCACAGCCCTGGGAGGTCGCGAGTCCCGGGAAGGAGCCTCCGCGCCTTGTCCCTCTCGGCTGGACACCGTCCGCTGTCCGTCCGCTTCCCCAAGTCCTGCGTAATTTTTCACCGAAGGTCACCGGCCGAAGCTGACATGACCAGGCTTTCGGAGTCGGTTCTTGAGCGCAAGTTGCTCCTTCAGAAG
>NC_081557.1:270229477-270233405 GCF_022355385.1 Mustela nigripes | reverse complement strand
GGGCGCAGTGGGAGGGGTGCAGGGCGCAGTGGGAGGGGTGAGGCGCGCGAGAGAAAAGGGCGCCACGGCGGGGCGGGAGGCGCGCGCGGTCTGGGCTGCGGGGCAGGGGTGCGGCCAGGTGAGCCCGAGATGCTGCTGCGCTGGAGACCCGGGCTGCCGCTGCTGCTGCTCCTGGGGCCGCTCGGCCCTTTCTCCCCGGGCGCCCTGGCAGGACCCGCGCAGGCCGAGGACGCCGTGGAGCTGGACTTGGCCACCGAGCGGCCGGTGCAGCGGGTGAGTCCCGCCTTCCTGTCCTTCACCATCGACGCCAACCTGGCCACGGACCCGCGGTTCCTCGCCTTCCTGGGGTAAGCGCCGGCCTGCGCGCCCCTTGGCCTGCCTTCCTGACATCCGCGCCCGCGAAGCTCGGGCTCCCTCTGTCTCTCTCCCTCCTCCACCCTCCCTGTCCCGGGTCTGCCGCCCCCAAACGGCTGTCCCGCCTGCGTTCGCCCAGCAGGTGCTGCCGGAGCGCCCGCCCGAGGGCCGGGTATTCCGGGCAGTTTGGAAAGGAAACTTTCCACCTGCCCCAGAAATACGCCTGGAGGAGCGGACCCAGGCAAGTGCGCCTGACGGGCTGAGGGCCGGTTAGGACAGGTGCAGGACAGGTTAGATCGCGGCCCAGGCTTCCCTCCCCTAAACTGTTAGGAAGGTTTAAAAAAAAAAAAAAAAAAAAAAAGCTGAAAAAGGTCTCAAGGGAAATAAGTGTGTGTGTGTGTGTGTGTGTGTGTGTATAAACTATGATTTTACATATGTTAAAATAAACTTCTGAAGAGCAGTTTTAGGTTCGCAGCAAAGCTGTACAAGGAGAGATTCCCAGTATTATACTTTTTTTTGTTTAATCTAAGTATTAACTAAATGAGACTTAGGAGACGATTGCAGTGAACTCCTGGGCCTGAATAAAAAGATATTTTTCCAACATGAGGCTGCAGAACCAGCTGTGGTTTTGTTTCCTCGCCTAGGAAAGACAGACTGGTGCTTGTTCACTGGCCGTTGCCCCATGAGTCCGGGCTGATCCCAGGACTGGATGCTGCAGGGACGGGCCCAGGTCATCTAGGTCATGAGAGCCTCCAGAGATGGCCACACCTCAACCAGCCCAAACAGCCCAGAATCTCCTCTCTGGCAAACACCTGTGTGCTCTCCTGCCTGCGCCCTCCCTGCCAGGGGCCATTGCTAATTTTGCTCATTAATTCTGTAAAGAAAAGCAGGTAGCCTAGTGGTGAGGACACTGGAGGTCAGACCACACCAGCTTGATTCCCATCTCCACCAAGATGGGTGGCTTGGTTGTTACAAGTGGCTTGGCAGGGCCCCACTCGAGAGTGGGAGAATCAGGGCCCAGACCTCAGAGGTGTTCAACGGAGGCCTGAGCAGATTTCCTCAGACGGCATGGTTCTGGTGTCCCATGGTGGCAAACAGATGTGGTTTTTCTCTTTTCCACATTTGCTATTAGCACAGAACTTAAATGCCAGTGATAGAACATTCTAGAATTGGAAAGGAGCATCTTTTCAGTCTGTCTTCTTCCCGGAAGTAAGTAATCAACGACCCAATCAAAAATGCCCTGTGCTGGGGCGCCCAGGTGGCTCAGTTGGTTAAGCAGCTGCCTTCAGCTTGGGTCATGATTCTGGGGTCCTGGGATCAAGCCCCACATGGGGCTCCCTGCTCAGCAGAGAGCCTGCTTCTCTCTCTCCCCCCTCCCTGACACTCTGCTTACTTGTGCTCTCTAACTCTCTGTCAAATAAATAAAATACTTAAAAAAAAAATGCCGTATGCCTGACCGCGGGCGTGTTCATCTCCTTGCGTCTCTCATCCTCCACTTCCTTCAAGCTCGGACTGAACCTCCGCCTCACCATTCTCAGCCTGCGGCCACGTTTCTCTTTCCCAGAGCCAATGAAGTCAGTGGACAAGAACTTCCTCTTCTTCTTCCACCAAACCTGCACACATACCACGGCCGCGTCTAGCTTTCTTCCTTTCTCTGTCCTCAGGCCAGTGTCTCTACTCTCTGTCCTCTCCTGCCTCCCCGAGGACTTTGTTCTCTCCTTCGTCTTTAACCTCTCTGTTTGGACTGAGTCCTTCCTCATGATGTGGAAACCCCCTCAAGTGCTTCCCGTCTCCGCACTGTGCCTGTGCGGGAACTGCCCTCTCTTCTCCCCTTGGCGGCCTTCCTCACCACCCCTCCTTCCTCGATCTGCGACACGATGTTCCTGTCGTTGTGTCATAAAGTCCGTCTCTCCAGCATCACCAGTGACCTTTTATTGCAAAATCCATTGAACACCTTTCTGTCTGGTGCCCGTTGTGGGTTGCCTTCCTGGGTGCTGCCCCCCAATTCACACACGGAAGTCCTCACCCCTCTACCTCAGTGTGTGAGCTTAATTGGAAATAGTGCCATTGCAGATACGATTACTTAAGAACTAGTTGTAGTGAGGGGCGCCTGGGTGGCTCAGTGGGTTAAGCATCTGCCTTCAGCTCAGGTCATGATTTCAGGGTCCTGGGATGGAATCCTGTGTCAGGCTCCCTGCTGAGCTCCTCTGCCTGTAGCTCCCTCTACTTTTGCTCTCTCTCTGTCAACTAAATAAATAAAATCTTTAAAAAAAAAAAAAAAAGTACTATGGAGTATGATGCCTCCATCAGAAAGGACGAATACCCAACTTTTGTATCAACATGGACGGGACTGGAGGAGATTCTGCTGAGTGAAATCAGTCAAGCAGAGAGAGTCAATGATCATATGGTTTCACTTATGTGTGGAGCATAAGGAATAACACGGAGGACGTGGGGAGATGGAGAGGAGAAGGGAGTTGGGGTAAATCGGAGGGGGAGACAAACCATGAGAGACTGTGGACTCGGAGAAACAAACTGAGGGTTCTGAAGGGGCGGGGGGTGGGAGGTTGGGGGAACCAGGTGGTGGGTATTGGAGAGGGCACGGATGGCATGGAGCACTGGGTGTGGTGCAAAAACAAAGAATTCTGGGACACTGAAAAGAAATTTAGCTGTAGTGGAATGGAGGTGGCCCTCATCCCTTCTGACTGACGTCCTTACAAAAAGAGGACATGTGGAGACGCCTATGCGCAGAGAGAAGGGGTGTGGAGACTGGAGCGGTGGGTGCCGGGGCTGCAGGGAGCCACGGGAAGCTGGGAGGAACCTGGGACGGGTCCTTCCCCCGGAAGTGCAGAGGTGGCCTGGCCTTGCCCACGCTCGGTCTCAGATTTCCGGCCTCCACTCCCGTGAGAGAGTAGGTTTCCCTGTTGAAGGCGCCGCTCTGTGGCATTCGGTTCTGGAGTGTCTCGGAAGCGTTTGGCGAGGCTGACCGTGAACCTTTCTCATCCCTTCGGGTCTGGGTCACTTCGGCTTCTGGGGGTTCCCCACCTCTCTCACACCTCGTCACCTTTCTCTAGCTTGTCCTCGATGTTTGGTGTCCCTCAGACGCCTGGCTTGGGCTTTCTCTCCACGTCACATAATCTCCTGAGGGGTTTCTCCCGCTTCCTGGCCGTGAATTGCTGCCCTGTGCGCTCCGAGCTGTTCCGGGGCTGGCTCTGGGCAAGAAGGGAGACGGGTTTGGGTTCGATTTTTTTCTTCTTTTCTTTTCTTCTTTTCCCTGATTTTTCTGGTTTCTGTGGTATGACCCTCCTACCCTGGGTGCTTTCAAACCGCCCGCAGTTTAACAGCTCCTCCTCAGAGCCTCACAACTGGCTGTCAGCCCGCAGCAGCCGGTGCCAGAAGGCGGCCTGCTTCGGGGCCGGGAGAAGCAGCTTATTTTCACACAGAAGGTAACGCTGAAACACCCGCAGACTTTGCTTTCCCCTCACAAACTGCTCCGGGAGCAGCGTACCTGCGGCTGCTTTGATGCGGGTCTTTTTGTGTATTTCCACATGGTCCTGGTGGCGTGGATCCCCCCCCC
>NC_081557.1:270162044-270226477 GCF_022355385.1 Mustela nigripes | reverse complement strand
CGAAGCCTGTACCTTTGATCAGTTCTCTATTTCTGACACGTCTTGCAGCCGTCTAAGCTCTGGTTTCTGTCAGAGGGCATCGCCGTTGTATTCTCTAAACAAGAAAACGCTCCCTTGCAAAGGAGACAAACAAAACGGCCTTGAACACCGACACCTCTGAAACACGTGCTTTCCCTTACGTGGCAGGAGCCGGAGCACTGGGTTTGGGTTGTGTTCAGAGACAGACAAGCTTTGTCTGGGCCCACTTGCCCTTCCGTCAGGGCGGACTCGCTTGTTCATCCACTTCAGGAATATTCATTGAGCACCGGCTGTGTGCCCGGCTCTCGCCTAGGTGCTGAGGAGACTCTGCTCGCCGGAGGATGAGCACTTCGGTGGTGGCGGGGGGCGGACAGAGAGGGAACGAAGCGTGGTTAGGAGCGGACTTGAGGGAACGCTGAGTGATCGGAGGGACGTCGGAGCGGGGTGGTGCGACTGGGAGTGGGCCCAGCTGCTGCGGTCACTGCCTCTGGGAGGCGGGTTCCGGGGCTCTGGGGTCTGACCCAGGCTGGGCGCAGACACTGTCCCGAGGTAGCACAGCCCCTGTGCGTGGTGCCAGTCTTCCTTCCGTTTCCAGAGAGCATCCGTCTCTGTGGCTGCACAGAACGTCTCCATGAGCTTCCTCTGTCTTCACACGCAGTCACGGTGCCAAGGACGCCTCGGAGCCTGACCAAGGGCAGGGGCCAGAGCCAGCCTGCGGGGACTCGGGGGTGGGGGGAGCGCCTCGTATCCGCTGAGGGGCCGGGGGTTACCGGTCAGCTTAGACGAGGACTCCTCATTCTGCGTGTCTGACGTGTCCCTCAGCTCGGGCAGTACACACGCCAGGGCCAGAGGGCAGTGAGTTTTGGGGGTTGCTTTAACACGTCCAGTCCGACAAAACGGAGCCCTCCCCCGGCCCTCATCCCCGTCTCCCGGCCGTCACCTGTTCTTCACCTCAGCGAGTGTCACCGGCCTCCGGGGGGAACCTCGCCTCTTCTGTAACCCCGGTTAGACACCCAGTCCCGGGTTCCTGCCTCCGCAGGTGTCTTGAATGCACCCCCTCTCTCCTGCCCACAGCTGTCACCTGTCTCAGCCCGTCCCCTCCTGTGCACGTCAACGCGACCCCAGTCTGGGTCCTTCCGTCACTTGTCCGCACGGCAGGCGGACACCCTCCTCCAGAACAGAAGCCTGGCGAGGCCCTTTCACTGCCCCAAGTGCTTCCGGAGCTGCCCGTCGCCCTCACCTGAGGCCGGCCCTGGAGGCTCCGCCGTCCGCCCTCTCCGGCCGCCTCGGGCCCTTCTGCAGCCCCAGCTGCAGCTCCTGGTCGTCAGGGCCGTTCTCCCCCACCCCCGCCTTCTCTCCCTCACCTAGAACCTTCCTTCCGTCTCACCTCGATGGCTTCGACCAGGATAAGATTTATTCCTTTTGAATACCGGACAGTGAAGCTACTTCCCCCCAAAACCTCTACGCAGCCCCTACCTCCAGCCCAGAGTTCGGGTTAGGGCCCCTTCGTGTGTTCTCCTGGCACTGCTCCGGGACGGCCTGTGCACCTGTGTAAACATGTGTGTTTGCGGGGGGGCGCCTGCGGGGCTCAGTCGGTTAAGCACCTGCTCTTGATTCGAGTGCAGGTCATGATCTCAGGGTCACGGGATCGAACACCACCCCCTTCCCAAACCGGGTTCCGTGCTGAGCAGAGAGTCTGCTTGGGACTCTCTCTCCCTCTGGCCCTCCCCCACTTGTGCAAGTTCTCTTTCTCTCTTTCCCTCAAATAAATACATAATACTTGTCAAATTAGGAATCAGAATATTATCTAATTCTCATTCATTTGACTGAAATTCAGAAGGATGGTTTTCCTTGAAAGCCAGAGTTAGGGAGAAAAGGAAGAATCTTAAATCATTTATGAATTTATCTGAGAACATAAACTTTTTTTTACATTTTAAAAAGACTTATTTTATTTCATAATTTTTAAAGATTATTTATTTCCTGGGCGCCTGGGTGGCTCAGTGGGTTAAGCCTCTGCCTTCAGCTCAGGTCATGATCTCAGGGTCCTGGGACCGAGTCCCACATCGGGCTCTCTGCTCAGCGGGGAGCCTGCTTCCTCCTCTCTCTCTGCCTGCCTCTCTGCCTACTTGTGATCTCTCTCTGTCAAATAAGTAAATAAAATCTTTTTTTAAAAAAGATTATTTATTTACTTACTTGAGTGAGAGAGAGAGATTGAGCAGGAGTGGGCTCCCCGCTGAGCAAGGACACCCCCCCATGCAGGGCTCCATCCCAGGAGCCTGAGATCGTGACCTGAGCCGAAGGCAGGCACTTAACCCACGGAGCCACCCAGGTGCCCAAGATCTATTTATTTAAGAGGGAGCACGAGCGCACGTTGGGAGTGAAGAGGGAGAGCATCCACAAATGCTTCCTTTCCCGCTGAGCCTGGAGCCTGACGTGGCTCCAGCCCAGGACGCCGAGATCATGACCCAAGTCAAAATCAAGAGTCTGATGCTTAACCTACTGTGCCTCACAGGGGCCCTGGGAACATAACATTTTTGAAGACAATCTACTTTTCAAGAAACACAGAGTCTTCTTCAATTTCTTTCATGAGTGTTCTGTAATTCCTCGAGTACAGATCCTTTCCCTCTTTGGTAGGTTTATTCCCAGGTATCTTATGGTTCTTGGTGCTATAGTAAATGGAATCGATTCTCTAATTTCCCTTTCTGTATTCTCATTGTTAGTGTATAAGAAATCCACTGATTTCTGTACATTGACTTTGTATCTGCCACGTTGCTGAATTGCTGTATGAGTTCTAGTAGTTTGGGGGTGGAGTCTTTTGGGTTTTCCATATAAAGAATCATGTCATCTGCGAAGAGAGAGAGTTTGACTTCTTCATTGCCAATTTGGATACCTTTTATTTCTCTTTGTTGTCTGATTGCTGTTGCTAGGACTTCTAATACTATGTTGAACAAGTGGGCATCCTTGTCGTGTTCCTGATCTCAACGGGAAGACTGCAAGCTTTTTCCCATTGAGGATGATATTTGCTGTGGGTCTTTCATAGATAGATTTGATGAAGTTCGGGAATGTTCCCTCTATCCCCATACTTTGAAGCATTTTAATCAGGAACGGATGCTGGATTTTGTCAAATGCTTTTTCTGCATCAATTGAGAGGACCATGTGGTTCTTCTCTCTTCTCTTACTGATCTGTTCTGTCACACTGATTGATTTGTGAATGCTGAACCAACCTTGCATCCCAGGGATAAATCCCACCTGGTCATGGTGGATAATCTTCTTAATGTACTATTGGATCTTGGAACACTAGAAAAATAAAATTAAGTTAAACAAGTAAAATAAACACAGAGTCCTCTTTCCTACAGTGCCCATTCTTTCAATCTCTTTCCCTCCATCAATCATAAAAGGGTTATGAGTGTTTTGAAAGTTCTGAACATTGTCCTACTTGTCAAACTAAAGTATAAGTTCTTGCCAGAGTCAGAGCTCCAAGTCGCCCGCAGGCACCTAGACGTGTGACCTTGCACTGAGAAAGATTCAGACTGAGAAGACTTCCCTGGTATAGCGTTAGGACTTCTCCCTCCAGGCCCCATACAGCTACATGTTAAGAGATAGATCCACCTCAAGAGTGAACATATTTGACTGGATTGTCCTGGAAAACATGCCTTTGGTTTCTTGCTTGTCTCCTAACAGTTCTCCGAAGCTTCGCACTTTGGCAAGAGGTTTGTCTCCGGCATACCTGCGATTTGGTGGCACCAAGACGGACTTTCTCATTTTTGATCCCCAAAAAGAACCGACCTTTGAAGAGAGGAGTTACTGGCAGTCTCAAGTCAACCACGGTGAACTTTTAAAGATTCACAATATGTTCTAATTCACTTGAGTCAGTCTTGAGCGTTCTCAGAGCAGTGTTCTGGCTGACATCTAACAATTAGTAAGAAATCCAGGACTGCCCAAGGAGGCACTCTCACAAAAGGGGGGATCAGGGGGGCAGGTTTCCTCCTCCCAGTGTTTTCAGGAACATGAGACTCACACAAAAAATCGTGCTGGGCGTACCTGAGAGTTAATCGTGCTGTAAATAGAACAATGATTGTAGCTGAAGGACACAGCTGCTTGGTGGGAGTGTGGGGACAGAAATGTGTCACACTGAAAAGGGTATTTTCAGCTGAAGACACGAGCAATGGATTGAAACCCATTTATTCCAAAAAACAGAATGTGAATGGAAGGTACAAGAAGAGGGTGTGGAGATACGCTCTGCTTCTTAGAACGAATTTTACGATTTGATTTGTCGGGCAGTGATTGTCAAACTTTGTGGACTATCATAGTCCTTGGGGTGTGTTCAAGTATTTGGGTTCTGTGTTCCAGCCTTAGGTTATGAGTTTAGCAAGCTCCTCGGGTGATTCTGATATTTGGAAGCCTGTTGGCTCCCCCTGAGAACCTGCCTTAGGGAGCAACGAGGATTTGCCCTACATCTTTCATGAGTGCCATGCAGACATCAAGTGGAAGTTCAATCATTATTGTAGCAATTATGAAAAGTATGCTGTATATATAGTTGAATTATAATGATGTATGCACATATATTAGTGGATAATATTTCAATATTTCATATATTACATATTCTCCTCAGTTAGGAAGTGTCCAGAACAGTTAATCGGTAATTGGGCTAAACTTGATAGAAGAATAATTAGAAAAAGTGAAAAAAATGGGAGAAATCTCTTAAAACGACATATTGGAAAAATTTACGTTAGACTGGACCATTCCCATCGGTCATGTGTGTTTGTAGGGTCTCTTCAGTTCGGACATTTTCCTCATCCTGTGTGTATATGTGGTGGGTGGTGGGGGATGTCAAGTGCTTCTGAAACATCTTTTTGAGCACAAGGATGGACGAGGCACAGGCTGCCAGAGGCCAGAAAGTGCAGCTTTCCAGAAAGGAAGTTGTTGGCGGGTCAGCCTGCCCTGGCAGCCAGCGCCCAGCAGCTCTGCTGCCTTGTGATAAAGAAGCACGATCTGCCTGACAGCATAGTGGTTGACTTGTCCAGTTGTCCATGTTGTGGTCTCAGAAGCGTTGAGGATACCATATTTGAAGGGGAAAAAAAATCAGTATTTCCTGTCCCACCATTATGGCAAGAGGAAATTATCATGAAGCAGATAGAGTCCAGCAAAACAAATTTCTGTGTATTTTGAAAGTGAATCTTAAGAGAATTAAACTATGTTTTCTTTTGTGGGGTTGTCTAGAAATTTTAAGTTTCTGAGGAGCTTTCTGAATTGTTAAATAATTTGAAGTTATGTCCAGTGTATCTGTGTCCAGGATATGTCTAATGTTTCTTATGAAAACTGCCCTTTGGGGTGTGTGTGCGCGCACGTGCGTGCGTGCGTGTGGTGATCAATTAGCCAGCAAATTTGACGTGTGTAACAGAGTATATCTTTCTCTGACCTCATACCTAAAAACCAGAA
Source organism: Mustela nigripes (assembly GCF_022355385.1). Lineage (NCBI taxonomy): Eukaryota > Metazoa > Chordata > Mammalia > Carnivora > Mustelidae > Mustela > Mustela nigripes. The sequence continues at coordinate 270,221,020 of NC_081557.1, read as the reverse complement.
ACGTAATTATCCTGCTTTGGTCACATAAATAGGTAATAAAATAAATGTATGGGATTGCAGCCTTACCCCTGTGAAAAGAGATTCTCTACACTGTTTCTCCCACTTGTAGATCCTTGCGAGTCTGGATCCATCCCATCTGATGTAGAGGCGAGGCTGCAGATGGAGTGGCCCCTCCAGGAACGATTGCTGCTCAGAGAACAGTTTCAGGAAAAGTTCAAGAACAGCACTTACTCAAGTAAGAGATGACGTCCCCGCCCCCAAAATACATGGGTAGCTTGAACTCGGGCTTGAACCATGTAAGCCCTGTAGCAGTTGTGTCAAGAGTTAATGGGAAATCTTGAACCCAAAACTTCTGATTTTTTTGTTTCTTCCCCTGACTTTGCCTATTAGCCATGAAGTAAAATCTAGAAATCATACATTCACGAGCTGATAATGACCTTTACTGCTCTGAGCAACTAGGAAGCCAGAGGAAGACACGGATACAAAAGTATGAAGAGCAAATAATGGGGTGCTTGACTACTTCAGTCAGTAGAGCCTGTGACTTTTGATCTCCGGGTTGGGGGTTCGAGCCCCATGCTGAGTGTACAGATTACTTAAAAGTAAAAATAAATCTTGAGGGGAAAAAAGAGCAAGTTGTGAAAACCATTCACACATCTTCATCCATTCCATGTCTTCTCCCAAAGCAACCCCTGTTACGAGTTGCTGTACCATTAGGCAGTGGAAGCCCCAGTCAAAGCGGACAGTGCTGGCCATCAAGCATCTCTCTCTTTTTCTTTCCACTGTGGCTTTGCAGACATAGACCTAGCTTGATGACCCACGAATTTATTTCCATTCACTGAAACAGTTATCGAGTCTTCAGAATGGGATAATGTTGTCATGTAGGGCTTTAAAACACCTGAAACAAGCGATCCTTATTTACCTATGAAAAATATTTCTATCTGCAAGTTGCTGTTTTAAACCCAACTAAGGGATGATGTTCCCCAGCTCTCAGTTAAGGGAATAACCTGCTCAGATACCCTACAACTGTCTTTTAATTTTTGAAAAATAAATGACCTTGTAGCTAATCTGAGTCACTCGGCATCTCTAAGAGCACATTGTTGGAAGTAGATTATTTGTCTTTGTAAGGTTTTACTGTATACTATCTGGATTTAAGCATATCCAGTGGGTTTTTTAAAATATTTTTTATTTATAAAGTACAGAAAAGATGTGACACCTAGGAAATCAGAAAATGGTTTACATGTTAATAGATAATGCAGTCCTCTAAATGATTTATTGTATTTTAAAGGGGGAAAGGTGAACCACTCTGACACTTTAATAACATGATCTATGATTGAATGGAAGTTTGCAGAATGCAGGGCTGTCTCCATCCCATGAAGGGAATGACAAGAATACAAGAGACCCATAGCAGTAAGCCGTCACCTATAATAAATCATTACAATACAGGTCTGCTAAGAGAGGACTGCCTGGTGTTAGGTAATCTATTGATTTCTACTTTATTTTGCATCATGTTAAATGTTATACCAGTTTATCAGTTTCCTACCTTACACAGTCTTTCTGGAATCAAGATGGTAGGTTTCCACATCTTACCCTGCCGCTGGGACTAGGACCTTCATAGTTCCTACACCAGAAGAAAATTCCTTCACTAACTATGTAAGTAGGTCATTATAACTGCAGCCATCCTGTTGGCTAAAGTATGTATTTATTTTTTTTTAATTATTTTATGTTAGTCACCATATAGTACATCATTATGACTAAAATACTTAACAAATATGGATAGTTTATTTATATTTGGAAACGTTTGACTCCTGGTTTGAAGTTCTTCATCTAAAAATACATGTCTTAGAAACATAGATAGGAATGTCTTTTGTTTATTGTAGACACCAACTCATTATAGGGAGAAGTATCTCAGAAGCCCGTAGGTGTTCCCACACGTTGTTCTGCCCTGACGGCGGAGGTTGGTAACGCCTGAGGAGCTTGAGCTGGCATTGTCCAATGGAGGAGATTGCAGAGGTCTGTGGTGGCAAGGACTGTCACTGTCCTCAAATGTGTCTATCACGGCACTGACTAATTGCTTAGTCAGTGGCCCACACCCTTAAATCAGGTGTCCTAGAAGATCTAGGTAAATTTTCTAATTATACGACCCATTGGATGATGGGTTTCTCTTAAGTAGAAGATGACAAAAACATTTGTCACGAGACTAACCTGTGTAAGCCTGTTTAGGTAGGAAAAGGAAGCAGTGTCACAGATGTAATTCTGGGTGTGACTGCAGGAAGACACTTCCTTATTCAGATACTTAATGAGCTAATTCTTTGCTCTCCTTCTTCCCCACCTCTCTTCCACATGACCTGACTCCTCCGCCTCCATCAGCCACTCCCCACTGAAAGTGGACACGTTTAAGTAAACAGACATGGCATAACCCGAAGGACAGAATCGGTGCCAGTTTTAGTTTGTCCGTAGATTATCCTTGTCCCAGGGTCTTTCCATCCTCTTGTACAATAAGGGTAATGATTGGGAATTGGAAAATCAGCTGTGAGTTTTCTTTTCTTTTTAATTTTATTTTTTATTTGTCAGAGAGAAGGAGAGAGAGAAACAAGCGGGGGAGTGGCAGGCAGAGGGAGAGGGAGAAGCAGGCAGGCTCCCCACTGAGCAGGGAGCCCAGTGCGGGACTCGATCCCAGGACCCTGAGATCATGACCTGAACCAAAGGCAGATGCTTAACGGACTGAGCCACCCAGGTACCCCTTAGCTGTGAGTTTTCATATTGTTCTTATTTTGAGGACAGAGTAGGCTGACTGGGTTTTTGTTTGTTTTTTTTTAAAGAGTAGATTCCAACTCAGTAATATTTAGCCCTTATTCTAGATGTTACTATTCTGCTGTAGGAAGAATATAATAGTTTTTTAAGTCATATACATTCCAAGTGTGTTCGGAAAAATGAAATAGACAAAGAGTCAAGTATGAGTTGAATAAATACTCTGAAATGCAAGCATTTTAGGTTTTTTGAAAATGCTACAAAGGGACTAGGTAGTGATAGTCCCTAATATCTGTGAAGGTTTTTATGGTTCACAGTGAGTTTTGATCCATGTCATTTCAACCTCGGTTTTGTGAGTAGACACCTCCCGGTGCTAGTTCCAGGATCGTGGACCCGCGGTTGAGGTGGAGCAGACAGCCACAGTCACAGAGTGACACTGTCACACAGTGACACTGTCACACAGTGACACTGTCACTGTGTCTGTAAGTGGGGAGTGTGTCCTGGAGCTCAGGCCTTGGGATTCCTGGTCCGGGAGACTTCCTGCAGCGCAGTTTTGCAGGATGGATGTCCAACCTGGAGCTGTGACAGGACAGTCGAGTCACCCTTTACAGCAGGCTCTAGTGACGACGCTCCCACCAAATATCTCGGTGGCCTCGGGCAAAGCACCTCCTTTCCTTGGGGGGTCAGTTTCCTCGAGGGAAAATGAGGGTGGCAGTTTGGGGAGAGCTCAGCAGTCCCAAGGCTCTGTGCCTTCCCAGCCATGGCTCAGGATCCAGTAGAAGGCTGGGCCACAGGACTGGAGAGCTTTTCCACCCTGCCGTCCGTAACTGCGTGATCACAGACAGGCTCTGCGGATGTGGGTGACAGAGCACACACCTAACACACCTCAAACGCCTCGCGAGGGATGTTCCTGCCCGCCAGCCTCCACTGGCAATATTACACCGAGGGTCACTCTACGGCGCTTGCCCAGTAACTCACTTAGATTGTTTTAAACGAGGAGAGCTCAAGAGTGGATCTCCAGTCAACAAATAACTCCAAATATACGTGAAAATTACAGGCTTATTGTGCGTATGATACCCAACCTGAAGATGATATTCAAACGGACATCGCTGCCACTCTCAAGAAGTGACTTCAGAGTAGCCAGTGGTTAGAAAAGCTGAGCTCAAAAGTTCCCAAACCTTTATGGCACTTAAGTGACTCCAATTTTTTAAAATTTTTTTAATTTTAAATTTATCTTACCTAGCCCCATGTAAATACCTAAGAGTTTCTGTTATTAAGTTGTCAGGTCCAAGAACCTACTAGTAATAGTTCTTGTGTCCAACAAAGCCGATGTTTCCCTTGCGCATCTAAAGGATCCAGTGGTGCCTGTGTGAATAAGCTGCTTGGTTGAGTTTGAATTTGAGAAAAACTAATTTTTTTACTGTAAGTATTTCTCAAATATTGCATAGACATAGAGTAAAAATTATTCCTCGTTTATCTGAAGCCCAAACTTAACTGTTGTCTGTATTTTCATTTGCTAAATCTGACAGCTGTGTGTGAAATTTCATGAGGCTTGCCAGAATGTCTTGGCACGTTGTTTAGAATCCACAGATCTGTTGCCCTAGGCCAATTTTTTAATGTCAAATTTTACTTATTTAAGATTAATAAACCTAATACCTGAATTTTCCAAAAAAATGTTTTAAATACGGTTAAACTTACCAAAATATTTTGTGACTGAGTTTGTGAGCAGAGATGTTTCAGTTATGAACAGTGTGGCTTACGTTAACTAATGACTGACTGTCTGGCCTGGGCTTGAGTTCCCCTGAGGTCATTTGAACAAAACCTGAGGGCCAGACCGAAGTTTCTGATACTTTACGTGGTTCAGCATGGAAAGTTGAATCAACAGCTGAGGTAAATGAAGTCCTATTGATTTTTAACTATTTAATTTGCCTGTCCAAATTTGCCTCATATTTATAATTATAGTCATCACTCATTAGGACTGTAATTCCTTCAGTTTAACAACCAAAATAGTAATTCGCTGGAGAACAAACCTAGAGGCCTTCAATATTGTAGTGCTGACCCAGCCATTAAATTACAATATTTTTCTTCTAGAAAGTTCCGTGGATATGCTGTATTCTTTTGCAAACTGCTCAGGACTGGACTTGATCTTTGGGCTAAACGCTTTACTACGAACAGCGGATTTGCAGTGGAACAGTTCTAACGCTCAGTTGCTCCTGGACTATTGCTCTTCCAAGAATTATAACATTTCTTGGGAACTAGGCAATGGTGAGTGCCCCCAGGAACATTTTATTAGCAAGGAGATTCCCCTTTGGCTTAGTTGTTCCTATTTATGACATTCTTTCTAACATTAGCAAATACACTTTTGGCTTGGCACACTTGCAGCTGTGCCCAACAACGCAGTTTTTGGAATTGCTTATGGCGGGACAGTCCTTTACGTGTCCCAGAACCTGTTGGGAATCCTACTTTATGTCACGCTTGAGCTGAAGAGAACTGCTTGGACGCAGACACTCCCCCAGCTCCTGGGCTCACTTGAGTTTCAGGATCACTTAGCCCTGTGACGGTTGGCAGGCTACACTCAGCAGCACTGGGCCCTTACCTCTCCATTTCTTTCTCTGTTTCTCATGTGTCAGTTAAATCTCAGCAACTCCCTCCCAACCACCACGCTGTGCTCAAGCTACAAGTTCCTAGTACAGAATGGGTCAAGCTCCCGATGGTTCCCTTCTCCACTTTTTGCGAAGAACTTGTCAATTCTAACTGAAGTACTAGTGATTAGCTGCATTCATTTAAACATGAGCCAATGGAACTGAAACTAAAATGGGAAATGAGATGCAGTAATACAATGGGCACATACTACATTCTAGGCACTGTTCTGCACATTTGATAAGTATTATTTTCTCTTTATAACCACCCTGGGGCAGATACAATGATGACTTTCATTTTACAGATGACAGAAGAGACACAGGTTAATTTTTGGTTAGCTACTTAAGTTTAGTTTAGTTATTTAGCTATTAGTTAGCTATTTAAGCTGTGTGATGCTGGTCTAACAACTGGAGGATTTGGGATTTGAACCCAGAAAGTCTGGCTCCAGAGCAAGGTCCCTGCTTTCTTGGGAGTTCCGTTCTAGAGGGAGGGAGCCAGACCGACAAGACAGCAAACAAGCAAGATACAAGTCTGTAGTGCCATGGACTATAGTGATGTCTAAGGGCAGATCTGGGGACGACGTTGCTGCGGGGAAGGGAACCGGCGAGGGAAGCACAGAACACAACATGGGGCAGAGGGGACTGTACCTTAGTGAGATGCTGAGTGACTTCGGAGAACACAGCCACATGAGTGACGGGTCACCTGAACCTGTCCGTACCCATCTCTCTCCCTCGGTCCCTCCTTCCTGCTATGCCCAGCCCCCACTCCTTCTGCTCTTCGGAGGAAGGGACAAGATCCGTGCCGTCATGTTTCCCTCTTCCTAGGGCCCCCTTTGCAAGGAAAAGGTCTGCTTTCCAGAGAGAAAGAGGAGGGGCCAAGGGAGAGCCTGTACGAGGTGTTTGGGGAAGCAGACTGAGCACTTCTGTGCCTCCTCCCATGTCTGCAGCTTGGCTGTTTCCCAGCTCACCTGCTCAGACAATCTGTGAATGAACAGTCTCATAAGGCTTTTAATGGCATTGTAGAAATCAGTTTTTCAACGCCTTCCCTCCTACCCAAACTTTTTCTCCTTTTTAAGGAAATCACTTTATTAAATACTGGATGTAGACTATTCCCCGAGTATCCATTAGTTTAATAGTAAGTTTAATAATAAATTTAATAATAATAAGATAATAAGATAATACTCCCTCACACTTTAGTAGTGTCAATTGCATTTGTGTTTAACTGAAATATCTTTTTCATAATGCAGGGTTTTCCTTTTCTTGCCTTTGAATTCTTTTTTTTTTTTTTCAAGATTTTATTTATTTATTTATTTGACAGTGAGAGAGGCAACACAAGTAGGGGGAGTGGGAGAGGGAGAAGCAGGCTTCCCACTGAGCAGGGAGCCTGATTCAGGGCTTGATCCCAGGACCCCGGGATCATGCCCTGAGCTGAAGGCAGAGGCTCAAGGACTGAGCCACCCAGGAGCCCCTTGCCTTTGAATTCTAAGTTTTTGTAACTGGGAAATGTTTTTGTGCTTTTATATGCCATTTTAAGTTTGTTTTTAAATACAAAATTCTTAGGTACGTGACTACCTTGAGAACTGCTGTCTTTCAGAACCTAACAGTTTCCGCAAGAAGGCTGGTATTTTCATCGATGGATTGCAGTTAGGAGAAGATTTTGTCAAGTTGCATAAACTTCTAGAAAAAACCACTTTCAAAACTTCAAATCTCTATGGTCCTGATGTTGGCCAGCCCCGCGGAAAGACTGTCAAGATACTGAGGAGGTAGGAACCAGAGGAAGCAGAACTGCTCTTTGTAAAAATAGTATTTCTCTCTGATGGAGAATTCTCAATAGCCCGCCTCTTATTAAACCATTTGCACCAAAGCAGATGTTTTCCCAAAAGAGGAGACATTGACGGGCTCCAAATACCAAGGATCTGAGGGCCAGTGGAACCTTCAATACAATTTGTATCAGAGTTAGGAAGTTTGTGTTTGCCTGAGGCTAAGGCAGTAACCATATCTAGGAAATAAAACCCTGTGCATATGAAGATTAAGTAAAGGTCATAATAGACTTTTTCTTCTAGTTTCCTGAAGGCTGGGGGAGAAGTGATTGATTCGGTCACATGGCACCAGTAAGTACATCTCCTGCTCTTAGTGCTATGAAGCTAGTGCTAGTTTTACTTACTACTTAGCTTCAAAAAATTACTTCCATTTAACTGCTAACTGACATAGTTCAAGTAAGAAACAATCTCTCAAGCAACACTGTACTAGTCTTTTAATATTAGTAAAACAAAAATTTAAACTTTATTTTAAATAATGTGGTAGTCTCTATAAGATCAAGGCACACTATCATTGAAATCATGAAGCAGATAAGTAGCTAAAATCAGTGTGCTTGCCAAAGGACAGGGAGCCTACAAGCACCTGCCCTTCCAGTCTTTTCAAGAGGAATAACTGACTGGGGGGCTCAGTCCGCTAAGCCTCTGCCTTCGGCTCAGGTCAGGATCCCGGGGTCCTGGGATCCAGCCCACTTCTGGATCTCTGCTCAGCGGGGAGCCTGCTTCTCCCTCTACCTGCTTCTCCCCTTGCTTGCACTCTCTCTTTCCCCCCTCTCTGTCAAATAGATAAATATAATCTTTTAAAAAACGGAAAGAATACTGGATCCTCTTCCATCTTGGTCTCTTCTTGCTGGAACTGCGCCTTTTAAAGATACTCGTGCGTGTACCAGCGGGGTGGGGAGAGGTCGGAGGGAGAGCCAGATGGCTGGTTAACCTAAGAGCAGGAAGCAGGTTTGCTATTTTGTTCTGAATATTTTCTGAATGACTTAGCTACTACTTGAATGGACGAATTGCTACCAAAGAAGATTTCCTAAACCCTGATGTGCTGGACACTTTTACTTCATCTGTGCAAAAGGTTTTCCAGGTAACAGTCTTTTTTTTTTTTTCCTAAAGGAGGGAGATCCATTATCTCTAGGGGATATGGCCTAAGACCCTCAGCTGATGCCAGGAACCACAGATAATATCAAACCCTATAAATACTTTTTCCTACAGGTACCTTCCTATGATAAACTTTGATTTATAAATCAGGCACAGTAAGAGATTGACAACAATAGTAATAGAACAGAACAGTTCTAACACTGCACTACACTGGAAGTTACGTGCATACGGTCTCTCTCAAACACCTTATTGCACTCACTCACTCTTCTTGGGGCCTGTGAGATGAGATGATGCCTCTGACATGCGAGGAAGTGAGACGCGTGACAGGCGTATTGTCTGCCATGCCTTCAGACATGAAGTGACCTCCTGGTGACAGGACAGAAGGAGGGCCATCTGCCTCCAGACCACAGCTGACCACAGGTGACATATACTGCCGAAGGCCAAGCCATAGATGAGGAGGGACGTCCACGAAGCCAGTTTTTATTCCGTGGTCTCGCCGATTCTCGTTCCGTCCGTGGACGCGGTTCCATGTTTCCTTGACTCACTCCCCTGCAGTCCCCTGAGCATCAGGCCTCACCCATGTGTATTGATTAAAAATTAAAAACACTCCCAATAGCCCTTTGGTAGAATTAACTCTCCAAGGCCATAGGAAGGGGATGATTTAAACTCCTTCCACACTGAGTATTCTAACGAAAGTAAACTGCCCGAGACCTGAATGGCCACGAACATGTTCTGTCACCGTAGTGGACAAATCGGTCTGGGAATACAAGGTTTTGAGCGTCATTAATCTGCAGCACCACAGCTGGTCGGTTGTTCGCAAATACAATGGGGACTCTCCTGTCCGCAGGTTGTTGAGGAGACCCGACCCCACAAGAAGGTTTGGTTAGGAGAAACGAGCTCTGCGTACGGCGGGGGAGCGCCCTTGCTGTCCAATACCTTTGTGGCCGGCTTCATGTGAGTGCCTCGGTACCACCGTGGGACAGGCTGCGACGTCTTCCCAGCCCTTTATCAAACAGCTTCTGCTGAAGCAGCTCATCACCAAAAAACTGATCAAAGATGGTTTTTATGGCTGAGACCCATAACTCATGCCAGATTTTGCAAGAACGTGTTTACGCATGTTTGTTGGACATCTCGAACGGGTGTCCCAAATTAATCACTGAATGAATGAGTTGCTTTAGAAGTGCTGTTCCTTAATTATGGCCCATAAATATGCCAAGGGTTCCATCCTCCGAGAGAGACCGTCAGAGCGCCTCTCGAGGTTTGAGTCTGAGAGGGATCCTTAGTGTACCTGTAGCTCTCTTCATAGATTCGCAAGGCGCTTAGAATCGAAGTGTGAGGTCACCGCAGGGGAGCCTCCAGTGAGTCTGAAGACTAAACTAAATCACCCTCGTCATCCAGCCACCACAGACTTGATGCCTTTAAACAACTGGTTTACTTAGATTCCAGAACTCGATCAACCGTCTTAATCAATAGTTCTATATCCCCACACAGAGATTTTTTTCTTGTCCCCCTCCTAACCTCATTCTTGTGAATCCAGAATAAAGAACAAGTCCTTTTTTCTCATGGGACCATGAGGTGGAGAGTTAAGAATCAAGATGTTGGTCTTGCCGTTAGCTGAAGACGGAGGGCGCGCAAGGAGATAGTCATGAAGTCTAGGTGTGATTCTACTAGCTTTACGTTTTACTCCTGGTGACTACAAGCTGCCTTTTCTTCCTCAACATTTTCTTCCTCACGTGGGCCTTGGAGTGGGGAGAGACTGCCTGTAGGGTGAGAATTTGTCCACTCTGCTTTGCAGATGTTTTCTTACCCTGAAAGAAACTCCTGTGGCATATTAATAGTATTCGAGGGTTTGCTATCATGCTCGGGTGTGGGAACATGCGGGGGAAGGGCAGTCTGCATTTCACTGGAGTGGCTTGTTTATAATCATGAGCACTGTTGTGACTTCCTGTCAATTCCTCCCACATAGATGAGTCTATCAGAATAGCCTGTAATTAGAGCTGGGTTTTTCTGGTTTCCAAACCTGAAGCGAGCTGGGCCGCACTCTGTTCCAGGTGGCTGGATAAGCTGGGCCAGTCGGCCAGGACGGGCATAGAGGTGGTAATGAGGCAAGTGCTCTTCGGGGCCGGAAACTACCACTTAGTGGAGGAAAACTTCGAACCTCTCCCTGTAAGTGACCGCCGTCTCCTCCTTGCCGCGATAGCCGGGAGTACACTGAGCACACTCGGTACCTGCCCCCAGGAACAGTCAGTCCTCTGGGTAGTTCAGCAGGTGGCCAATCCGCAAAATGACGAATTGGAGGAAACCTTAGTGACCATCGGTTTTCATACTTGTGTGTCCCAAAAGAAGAAACTGAGAGGCAGAATAATGTTTTTACTGTGGGCCACCTGGGATGTAGTATGGGATTTAAAATTCGATTTAGTTTTATTTTATTAAAGACTTCATTTATTTATTTATTTGAGAGGGCGCGGGCATGGAAGGGGGAGGAGCAGAGGGCGAGGGAGAATCTTGGGCCGACTCCACACTGAGCGAGGAGCCGAGGTGGGCTCCGTCTCACGACCCTGAGATCATGACCTGGGCTGAAATCGGAGTCAGATGCCCACCTGAATGAGACCCCCAGGCCCCCTACAGGTCTTTTCGTGTTTGATTTGCATAGTCATCCTGGAAGCTGGCAAGGCAGTGTCTTAGATCCATTTTTCAGATGAGGGAGTTCAAACTGAGACAAGGTTGGGTAATTAGGGGAGGTCACACAACTGTCCCAAGTTACTCTAGAATCCCAGGCAAATCCCAGCTCTGAGGCCCAAATGCTTCCCACTCTAACAGTCACCAAACCACAGTGAAGTTCGATCTCCTTTGTAAATGCTTAATTCATTCTACTCCTCTCCAGTGAACGAAAAATTAGAACGTAAGCAGAGAAACAAAATGTGATTGCCCTGTTGAGTCTACATTTCCTCAGCTGAAGAAGGAAGATTTGGGGTATAAACTGAGTAGCGTTCTTTAAAAAAAAAAAGACACAATTTTTATTATGGAAAGTTTCAAAGTAGAGAGAAAAGCATATAAATCCCCACTCGTGTTCAACCTCTAGTCCTCCCCACTCCTCGCCTCCAAGCCACTGCATTACTTTCAAGCTAATCTCAGCCGTATCACCGTATCCGTCAAGAAGTCAGTGTGTATCTCCTTTCCACAAACGTAAGGTATTATCCTACTGTACAGTACTCACACTCAACTCTCAGTATCACGGAATGGTTAGTGAGTGGGCGTTGCACATTTTTCTTATCGTCTCAAATGTTTTTAGTGGTCGGCTCGTTCACATCAGGACACAAACAAGGTCCATGTGTTGTTGCATTTGGCTGAAACAGTTCTTAAGTCTGTTGGTTTGCAAGTTTCCCCCCCATCCCTTTTTCGGTCCTGTGGAATTTGCTAATTAAAGAAAGGTAGTTGGGGCGCCTGGGTGGCTCAGTGGGTTAAGCCGCTGCCTTCGGCTCAGGTCATGATCTCGGGGTCCTGGGATTGAGCCCCGCATCGGGCTCTCTGCTCAGCGGGGAGCCTGCTTCCCTCTCTCTCTCTCTCTCTGCCTGCCTCTCCGTCTACTTGTGATTTCTCTCTGTCAAATAAATAAATAAAATCTTTAAAAAAAAAAAAAAAAGGTAATTTTTTCTATAGTGTTTCCCATGTTCTGGATTTTGCTAAAGTCATTCTCATGCTATCCTTTAGCAAGTTCCTCTGTTTCTTGTAAACTGGCAGTTAGACCTAGAAGCTTGAGCTCATTCAGATTTTTGGTTTTTAATAATTCTTCCCAGGAGATAACACATGCTTCCCACAAGAGGCGCGCAATGTCTGGTTGTCCCTCTCTCGCTCTTCCTCTCTCTCTCTCTCTGTTTTGTTTTGTTTTTATCTTGATAGCCAGTAATGACCATTGCCTCATCCATTACTTTACTCAGGAAGGGGGCTATAAGGTTCTAAAGTTATCTTAAAGCTGCCTAGCTGACTCGGTGGAGCGTGTGACTCTCGATCTCACGTTATGGGTTTGAGCCCCATGTTGGGTGTAGAGATTACTTAAAATTCTTTAAAAATCTTAAAAAACAGAAATTATTTTAATCTCTTAAATAAACTGGTAGATGTTTTATGGTAAAGACTTGCCTTAGTGTGTGTGTGTGCGTGTGTGTGTGTGTGTATACAGGTGTATCTAAAAGTTCTGCTTTGAGCTTTGCTTTGAATTCTTGGATGATAGGCAATAAAGAATATTTAAACTCCTTCAGCAATGAATTACATTCTTGAGGTATAGACCCTAGTGGTCATGGCCCTCTGAATTGTGCAGATCTAGTCCTCCAATGATAAAAAGTAGCAAACAAGAAACTGCTTTCAGGTTCATGGTGGGAACATGGATCAAAAAGATATAGTCATTTAAATACTCTAGGATAATCTTTGTAGGATTAAGTATTTGCTCATGCTATTTTTGTTAAATAAAGAAATTTAAGTAAAGATCTATTTTGGAGGATGTCTGGGTAGCTCAGTCGGTTGGGGTAAACATCTGCCTTTGGCTCAGGATCACAGGGACCTGGGATTAAGTCCCGCATTGGGCTCCTTGCTCAGTGGGGAGCCTGCTTCTCCCCGTGACACTCCCCCTTCTTGTGCACGTGCTCGCTCTCTCTCTCTCTGACAAATAAATAAATAAATAAACTCTTTTTAAAAAAATCTATTTTTATTCCTTCTCTACCCAACCACCACGACTAGGATTATTGGCTATCTCTTCTGTTCAAGAAATTGGTGGGCACCAACGTGTTTATGGCAAGTGTGAAAGGTCCAGACAGAAGTAAACTTCGAGTATACCTTCATTGCACTAATGTCAACCAGTAAGTATGTGACACACCCTTGACCAGTTAACGATTCTTTCAGTAATATGCTCTTCCTGATAGGATGATACTAAAATAATAATTCTAGTCAAAATAAAGCCACCCATGATTTCTGGTGAGTGGGAACTCTTGAAATACTGAGGACCCACTAGGAAGTAAGAGAATGGTTTGGATGGAAATTCTGAAAAGTGTCCATAGATTTAATTTTCTTACTTGTTTTAGTTTTATCATAAGGTTAGGAAAGGCTCCTGTTTACTGGCTTATAATTTGAATTCCTAGGAATCCACAAAATTTTTTGTTTATTATTTAACCTCTCTAGGTTTGAATAGGGTTGGGCTGACTAGCTTCCTAGCAACTCAGCGTGACAAAGCAGCAAAGACCTCAGAATGTTCTCATCCAGAAAATGGCAGCATGAGGGGCAGCTGTTTCAATCGTGTGTTCAAATAGGCCCACATTAGCTGTCTACCCTAATCATGAAAGGAAGGATAAAATGGCCCAGCATCATTACAGAGACTAATACTTAGTATCCATGATTATGTTTGTAACTGAGTTCATAATTGCTTAAGTTAGATAAATATTTTTAGGGAGTTAATCTATTTGCTTTTAGCCCAAGGTATAAAGAAGGAGATCTAACTCTGTACGCCTTAAACCTCCATAACGTCACCAAACGCTTGCAGCTGCCCCGTCATCTATTCGACAAACCAGTGGACAAATACCTCATGAGACCTTTAGGCCCTGATGGATTGCTTTCCAAGTGAGTAGTTTTCCTTTCTCATTTCAAACTTTTCACCAAACGGACTGGTATTTATCAGAATAGAGGGTGTTGCAAGGGAGGGGAAAAAGTCAACTATTTCAAGTTCTAACAATTCCTAATATTCAGGAAGTTTATCTATGAATATTTATCAGTACACATATTACTCACCTAGAGTCCAAAGCAGAAGGATATGAACACAAGTTGCAGTTATCTTAGGGAACAGTGTGCATTTCGAAACAATTTGATAGGTCAAGATGCCCTCAAGGCATTTAGATTATCTCCTCTACAAAAACTTATAATTCTTGGTAACGCAGTCACTAAAGCAAAACATACCTATGTTTTAATTGCTACTAAGGGTGTGGGGTCAGTATACATGTTACACCACGGGAGCTGAGTGTGACTCTCTCACAGTGTGACGGTAGTGTTTTTATCTGGTTAGAGAAAGAAAGAAAAAAATGCTCAGAAATGTAGCTTTTCGGTGGATTATTTGAAGTCAGTTGTAGCATATTTTTGGGTTTTTTTGTTTGTTTGTTTGTTTGTTTTAAGAGAAGCAGGCTCCCTGCTGAGCAGAGAGCCCGATGTGGGACTCGATCCCAGGACCCCGAGATCATGACCTGAGCCAAAGGCAGCGGCTTAACCCACTGAGCCACCCAGGCACCCCACATTTTGGTTTTTAAAAGCCAGTCATTGGATATGTCTTATAAAAGACCATATTCAACAGACACGGGGCTTCAACTCAGGACCCCAGAACTTGACCCGAGCCTAAACCAAGAGTCAGATGTTTAACTGACAGCCAGCCACTCAGGTGCCCCTAGAATATCTGTTTTTATTTTTATTTATTTATTTTTAAAAGATTTTATTTATTTGTCCGAGAGAGAGAAAGAGATGTTTTATAAAATACCATGGTTTACTTATCCATTTTCCTGCCATTTAAACCTTTTTTTCCCCCTAATGTAAATAATGCATATTTGGTTAACACATTTTTTTTTCTATTTGGGTTCTGACTTTTTAAATTGGGTACTTTTGCATCTGATGCTGACAAGGAAAAAGCTTTTCTGAAGTCACAGAGTAATAGTTGTAGAGTTGGAAGAGTGTTAGATATTTTAGTCCAACCTTAGATGGGGTGTGCAGGCCACTCAGCTCTGCTTGATTCTTGGATCCCGCTGGATCCACTCTCCCAGCAGCCGTCCTCTCTGACAAGGGAAACGTCTCTCTCTGCCTTTCCTCTGCCGTTTTTAGTTCTGTCCTTGAGAGCAGAGGTTAGAAACTATGCCTCGTGCCTGTGCACAAGTGGGTTTAGAGGGCTTTTTTCTCTTTTTTCAGATAAGGGAGGTTGGCATGCACTAATTTTTATCTTTACTAAGTTGTAACTATTTAAAAATTGCTAACGAAGAAAGTGTCTGGATTTCTAGCTTTTCTTTTTTTTAGTATATGTGCTGCCGAAGCGAGCACTAGCTTTTCTTTAAAACAGATATTCTAGGGACACCTGGTGGCTCAGCTGGTTAAGCGGCTGCCTTTGGCTCAGGTCATGATCCCAGCGTCCTGGGATCGAGTCCCACATCGGGCTCCTTGCTCGGCGGGGAGCCTGCTTCTCTCTCTGTCTCTGCCTGCCACTCTACCTGCCTGTGATCGCTCTCTCTTTCTCTCTCTCAGACAAATAAATAAAATCTTTTAAAAATAAATAAATAAAAATAAAAACAGATATTCTAGGGGCACCTGAGTGGCTGGCTGTCAGTTAAACATCTGACTCTTGGTTTAGGCTCGGGTCAGGTTCTGGGGTCCTGAGTTGAAGCCCCGTGTCAGGCTCCATAGTCAGCAGGGCATCTGCTTGGGATTCTCTCTCTCCCTCTCCCTTTGTCTGTCCCCTCCAAATAAATATGCAAATCATTAAAAAAAAGTTTTAAACAGATATTTTAGGAACTCTGGGCTTGTTTTCCCAAATAGATGGAGTTAAATTGTGGTTGTTTAGTTTAGACAGGTTCTCCTTAGTCCCACCATGACCCTGTTATCTCTGTGACCTTGTCCTCCTGCACTTGCACATATAAATTCCTTGGCTCTTGTGGGCACTTGAGTTTGCGGCCCTTAATGTGAATAATGCCAAATTCCTAATTTTCCCGAGAACAGCTCCAGTGTCTGCAGGACAATTAGATTGTTCTTTCCAGGCTTAATGTGCCCAAATTCTTCAATGATTCTTCTCTTTGCTGTATTTATCAGAGCCCATTGCATTCTGATCACACATTTCATGCTTAGTAATGGAAAATTGGTGAAATTGTGGATGTTTTATTACCCTAAGTTCTCTTTGATGAGGATACATCACTTATACTTTTCTCTCTTTTAAAGTGTTGTAAAAAAAAATAAAATAAAATAAAATAGGGGTACCTGGGAGGCTCAGTGGGTTGGACCTCTGCCTTCGGCTTGGGTTGTGGTCTCAGGGTCCTGGGATCGAGTCCCATGTCGGGCTCTCTGCTCAGCAGGGGGCCTGCTTCTCCCTCTCTCTCTGCCTGCCTCTCTGCCTACTTGTGGTCTCTCTCTCTCTGTTAAATTTTTAAAAAATCAATTAAAATAAAATAAAATGTTGCATAACTTACCCAGGTTAGTTTGCTGAGTGTTCACCTGCACACTTACTCATTCTAATGACCTCAGAGGGTTAAACAATGATCACCTTTTTAAAAAATTGTGTTTAGTTGAACAACTTGTATAGTGTCTACAAAAGGTCCTGTGTAGTAAGTATTTAGTAAATATTTGAGGGAATATATCTTAAACAAAAAAGCAGTATTTTATATTTATCTCAGATAAATTTTGCCCAGAAAAATTTCGCTAATTCCTTTCAGCTCTGTTTCACCTGAAACTTGGCAAACATGTCTACTATTTCTTGTCACCATGTTACTAACTTCAAAATATGAAACAAGATACTACCCTTGAGAAAATCCTACCCTGATTTACCCAGCCTAACACAGAAATGATCCACGGCTTTAAGCTTATTCTCAGTGTATTGATACTACCTTTAGCTACTTTTACTGTTGATTAAACATGTTGCCAGATGGTCTTGTGTATTATCTTGCCTGTATTTCATCATCTGAACTCTGAACCCTAAACACTGTTGATGGACAATGATGAGATCACCTTTAAGCTCTGTGGCCTGTCCTAAATCATTCTTGCAACTTCTTCCCCCCCTGCAACTTTTTTATGTACCCTCGAAAATAGGTCTCAAAATGCATGCAGAACAGCTCTGACTACTGGCATTTAGACGTATTTTCAAGGCCTATTTTTGTTTGTGGTTTCCTGATGATGGTCATGGTCTTTCTTCCCCCATCCCTTCTAAAAATGGGGGTAATGTAGGCACTAAAACAACTCATGCACGTGTGCACCGAGTGTAAATGCAGGGCGGGCTTCATGGGCCCTGGCACAATCATGGTTATCCTCTTCCATCTGCAAGCACAGAGCCCAGAGCTGGGCAGCTAACCAAGGTTAAATGGAAACCAGTTTTTCTGCTGACTGATACTTAGGGAAGATTGAGTTTGAGAGATTTTTAAAGATGAAAATTAAAATAATTCTAAATTGGAAACAACCAAATGTCTAACACTAGACAATTACTATCCTAATATGCTCACACGACGGGATCCCGTACAGCCAGCTGTTAAAGTGATGCAATGGGGGTATGTGAGCAACTGTTAGGATGTGCTCAGGGAAAAAGAATCAAGTTTTAAGAGACCATGTACTGTATGCCTGTTCTTGTTTAAATGAAAATATGAGTATATATACACAAAAAAGATGAAGAGAGATGAAGGAATATGTATCAAAATATTAAAAATGGTCATGATAAATCAGCAGGTTACTTTGATGATGATGATGACAGATAATATTTTTGCAGTACTCGCTATATGCAAGGCACTCCTGTAAGTGATCTACGTGTATACATGTATTATGCATATGACATACCTGTAAGTCTGACATTAACCAATTTTCAACAATAAAATTTTTTCATTATGTAAAAAGCACTTGAGAAAAAGATCATAGAGATGTAAGCATCATTTAGAACTATGGGATTAACTATAGTGGAACTAAAAGCAGACTAACAGTTTTCTTTATAAGCCCATATTTGTATTGGATTTATTTCTGTGAGCTTGTATTAATTTGATTTAAATAATAATATGCACAAAAATAACACTTGTCCTTAAAATATTTTTCACATTTTTGGGGCTCAGTTTTGAATTTGAATTCAAAGAAAACATAACATTTTTTGGGTATCTGTGGTTTAGTGAAACAGAATTATTTTTGTTTCACTCCAGCAATATACATTCTTCCAAAATATCTTAACAACATAAGCTATGCAAATGAATGCATATCACCCTGGGGAATGGGGAGTTAGAGGGTTTATGGACACAGTTATGAAGAGGAAATTTCATTGCCATCTTTAATGTTAAATTTGTGAAATTTACTTCAGTTCGGAATCTCTATTTGCCTTTTACAGGAACTTTTCCCGTTATTTACCATCAGATGAAACTGCCACAAATCAAGAAGTTACATCATGTTTATTTTTTTCGTACCTCTGTCATAGTGCCTCCTGTGTGTGCCATTTTCTGTAATGGGCCAGCCAGTCAGTATTTCAGGATTTGCAGGCCATATCTCTGTCACAATGACTCAGCTCTCCCGGTGTAGCTGAGATCATCTGGGTCAAATATTTACCTGATATAGCAGTAAAGCACGAGTTTTATAATATAAGCTGTCACACATTTTTTTGGTCTTAAAAAGACATCAGGACTTTTGTAGAGAAGGTGGAGCTCCCACAGTGGCCTAACTTGGGTGTGTCTCTCCTCTTTGCAGATCGGTCCAGCTCAACGGCCGAACTCTGAGGATGGTGGATGGTCACACCCTCCCGGCTCTGACAGAAAAAGCTCTCCGTCCAGGAAGTTCATTGGGCTTGCCAGCTTTCTCTTATGGATTTTTTGTGATAAGAAATGCCAAAATTACTGCTTGCCTCTGAAAATGAAAGGCATACACTAGCCCCGAGATAGAACTTTTCGAGTGTATTTATTGGTGAGAGGAAAGCAGAACACAAGCTACAGGAAGGCAAGGAGGTGCCTGACAAAGGCTGGTGGGAGCTCCACAGACCCTGGGACACTCTCTGTGCATGGCCCTTTGTTCCCTGTAGACCACTGCTAATGACACCCTGTGCCAAACACTAGCTTAGTGCTTTGCATGTTCTATTTTTATTTAAGGTTATTAAAAAGGTATGTGGACGCTCCCCAGCCAGAAGGCAAGTAAGTGAGGGCTATATGATTAATTTTAAGAAAGTGCTTAGTTGTTTTTATCTTTAAAAACAGTTATTAAAAGATTGCAGAATTCCTTATTCTGTACTCTATCTCTATGGGAAGAGTTTACTGCTACAATCTTCAAATTGTCCATAAATGAGAGACAGTCTCTTTCACCTAAACATTCTACTAAAATCCTACTACCTAAAATTCAGCTGCTGCTTCTCTTCTCTCTGTTCTTTGTCGACAATACTGTGAGACACAACAGACAGAAGTGATAGTACAAAAAAAAACTAACGACAATTCAGAGGGACTGGATTATGTTAAACATCAAGTGAAATTTTACAATGACTGTAAATGAAATTGATTTGCCGGGAAGAGAAAATGTAATTCAATACATTATAGCCGCCTGGTAATGTTTACTTTTAATCTACTTTTAGTTCTTGTTTTAGTTGGGAAACTTTTGGCTGCAAGTAGCAGAAAACTATCATGCAAATGGCTTAAACCATCAGGACTTTTATAAACCTACATAACAAGAAGTTCAAGTAGCAAGGGCTCAGGATGTCACCAAGGAACCAGGTCCCTTGCATCTCTCTGCTCTGCCACATTTAGTGTTGGCTTCAGCCAAAGCTGGTGGCATGATGGCTGGAGTTATTCCATGGATCCATTCAGACCTGGCGGCAGCGAGAGATGAGCAACTTTTCTGCCTCTCCTTCATAGACTTGAAGAACCCCTTCCAGAGTTCTCTCAGCAAACCTCCCCTCACGTCTCCTCATGTCTTATTGGTCAGGAATGGGTCACACGGCCATCCTCCCGTCACTGCCAACATCATTGAGAGCTTTGTAATTGCCTCCTCATAATCTTTTGGAATGAGAGGCTTCTGGGAATTCTATGGCACTGACCACTATAGTTTAGTGCTTTTATCAGTGACAGAAGGAATTATTTTCACCTGTGACTTAATTTTTTAGAAATATAATTCTCTTTATATTTATGCCTGCTAGGAATATTGTCCCAATCAAATTTAAGTACATTTCTAAGGAGCTAAAGACAGAACCTGGAGTTTGGATGTTTCAATACCCCTAAATTTTATATATAAGCAGTTTTTAAATTTTCACATTTAAAATAAAGTAATTTTATAACTTCAATATTGTATGATTATTCTTTTAATAAAACTTAAGCCTGAAAAAAAAACCCTTAAGTGTACAGATCCCTACATTTACAAGCCTTATTTTCTTTTAGCACTGCTAACACCTGCTACCTTTTATAGGTACTTGCCACCTCCCCTATTCAAGAAGAGTTGACCTTGAAAAGAGATCTTGAGGTACACAGTTTCCTCCTTTATCATGTAGATTCAATCATGATCAAAGTCTGGTCCTTTTTTTCCCCTGTCCCCTCTGCCACTTAACAAATTTAAAGCCTAATTTCTCATTGTATTATTATAATAATCTCTTAACTGTTCTCCCTGATTTTGCTTAAAATTCTTAAATGGATCTCCAATTCTTATTGTCAAAATAAGGTGCTCCATAACCTGGCACCTGCCTCTTTCTTCAGCCTCTTACTCTTGCCAAAAATTTACTCTTACTCTTGCCAAAAATTCTGTTCTCCCGGGAACCTGGCAGGCTCAGTCAGTTAAGCATCTGCCTTCCACTCAGGTCATGACCTCAGGCTCCCAGCATTGAGTCTCACAACACATCTGACTCCCGGTTCAGCAAGGAAACTGCTTCTCCCTCTCCTCTTGCAACCGCCCCACCCATCCCCAGCTCATGTTCTCTCTCTGTCAAATAAATAGATAAAACCTTAAAAAATAAAAGAAGTATCTGTTCTCCTGCCCCCACATTGGTTGGGGTCTGAACTTCCAGGCCCCTGTACCTTTGGTGATGCTCCGTCTTCTGTTCCTCACCCAGACTGATCCAACTCTCCGTTCTTGGTGGCAAACTTACACATTTTTAAGACCTTCTCGAACATCAGTTTCCATAATTCCCCTACCCTTTAAGGAGCTTTAGTTCCATTTCTTTGTTCCTTTAGCAGTTGTACATTGTCCATGGCGCTTCCGGAGCATTTAAATTGTAGCCTTTTATCTTTCTAACTTGACTCTAGGCGCCTAAGAATGAGGTACAATAGCTTAAGTCATCTTACTATTCCCCGTGCTCCCAGTCCTGTCTGGCACGCAGCAGCAATAATCAACCCCTGAGATGTTTCCTTAATGACAGCAAAGAACACATTTGAAGATAGCTTAGGTATTTTGATTTTTAATACACAGAATAAGTTAATGATATTTGAACCTCAGAAGGTATTGTCCGTTACCTTTAAAGGGTCTTTTAGAAATTATCTCTAATGAGGCTCTCCCTCCGAGGTCGAGGGCACTCAGCTGGAGCAGGAGGCGGTCGGCTGCAGCGCCGCAGGGAGTGTAAGGACATGCAGAAGAGAGAATGACCTAGAGGGACACGCTGGTGCATCTGTTTGCTGAGGGATGTGGTGGTACAGAAGGAGCTATTTGGACATGTCCAGTGGAAGTTGTAAAAACACGGCTGCAGTCATCTTCTGTGACACTTTATATCTTTGAAGTTCGGGTGAACACCATGGCTGTAGTCAGTGTCAACCATGTAGTGTCTCCCGGACCTCTCCACTGCCTAAAAGTGATCTTGGAGAAAGAAAGGCCTTGTTCTTGTTCAGAGGATTAGGTCCCAATTTAGCGGGGGTGGATCCTTCCAGAGCAATATACTCTGCCGCTTACTCAAACTGCGAGGAAAAGCTGAACGGTGTATTTGATCCGCATTCTACCCAGGTGCACATAATTTCAGCCGCAATGGCAGGCATTTACTGTACATTTCTCCCGAGAAAAGAGTGAGACCGGGTCATCTCATGCTCCCCATCCACAGGTCACTTCCTGTAGAAATATGGACTAACTTAAACCTCGTTTTACTGCAATCACAGCGACCAACCCCATTTGGCTTGTAAAGATTGGTTACAGCTTGATGCCAGGAACTGTGGAGAAAAGCGAATGGGTGCTTTTGAAGATATTCATAAAGTGCATCGGACAGATGGACTTAGAGGATTTTATAGGGTGTGTCTGTTTCATATGCTGGCATATCAGACGGTTATCCATTTTGTTATTTTTGAAAGTATTAAGCGAAAGCTACTGGAATATAAGATTGCTTCTACAATGGAAAATGATGAAGAGTCTGTGAAAGAAGCATCCGATTTTGTGGGAATGATGTTGCTGCCACCTCAAAAACTTGTGCCACAGCTACTGCATATCCACATGAAGTTGTAAGAACAAGACTACGTGAAGAGGGAACAAGATACAGATCTTTTTCTCAGACACTGTCTTTGGTTGTTCAAGAAGTTTATGGGTCTCTTTACTGTGATCTAACAACTCATCTGGTGAGACAGATTCCAAACACAGCCATTATGATAGCCACCTCTAAATTGGTCTGGCCTTCTCAATGGATAGCAACTTCAAGCTGCTGCCCTATAAAGAGGGAAGACCAAGAGATTACAGTGGACCATGCAGTATCGAAGCCAGCACGGTGGACAGAAGTAAAACGTTTGGGAACATATAACTACGCCTAAGTGGAAGTTTGGATGTAGGAATTAAAGTAATGATAACCACATTACTTGGTCTTTTTCAGTAATATGAAAAAACAAAAAAACAAAACAAAAAAAATCCATAGGCTGCCTCTAAGAAAAAGCCATTAGAAGCACACCTTTCTCCAAACTGCCATTTTCTCAACCATGTCCACAGGACACAGTTGCATTTTGTTGATTTATGGCAGAATACAGTGTGTATTCCATGAGCATTTTTCCTGTCTTCTAAACAAAGCCATCCCTAATTGTATAAATATTATAACTATCCAAAGATAGTATTGACAGTCATAAATGTCTTACCTCTGGCTTCTGTGTAATTCATGTAAAATTGTAAAATAACAGGAATAAGTGAGACCCTTAGTATTACTTTTTCATTTCCTTGAGAGGATCTGGAATATTTTAAAATTAATTATTTGTCATTAATAGTCACTAGTTTTGACAACTAATGAAATAATGTCAAAAGATCTTGCATATTTTTAGCTTTAAAAATGTTTTGGCTTCCACTAACGGGTACTTGATGTTGAGCATGATGTGGACACTTAAATTGTTTATTAACATATCAAGCCCAGTGGTAATGGTTTGGGACAGAAGAAATCAGTGAAATGTTAATTCTTGGCCGTTTGAGTAACTTCAGCACATCCTCATATCTTCTCTAACTTTACAATATGTGAATGAATGTGGTTGTCTAGTCAGTGACTTAGTAGTTACAAACTTGAATTATCATCTATTATATCTAGATATTTTCTTAAAGTGGAAAAAATTCACCACTTCTGAATCTGTTTGCCTTCACATTAGAAATTTGAAGCATTAAATTATTTCCAGAAGATCAATATAGATTGCATTTATTTTGTAGAGAAAATGGTAATTTTCAGCTTTGCCCTAAGGTTTCTTTTTCTAAGGTGACATTATAAATATCTGGGGCAGGATAAACATAGAAGAGGGGCCCTCTGCTGTCTGATGGAGCAGGTAGTGATTCTAATTGATCACAGTTTTGTTAATGAACAAATAGCTTTTGACAAGAAATTTGTTATCCTCATTTCTTGAATGGTAAATCATAGAAAGACTCAAGTTAATTTAGATTAAGTTTCCTAACAGGATATAGCTTTTACGTTTCGCTGTTGAGTTTAACTGTACCTTTTAATATCTAAATGTATATATGTATGGCCCTTATGAAGATGTTTTCTGTTAATCTGTTAAGAGACTTTTGCTTACGTATGTTGCTTTACTGGTGTATAAAACATCTACAATTAAACTTTAGTGTGGCACTCATTCCAGTATAGATGAACTGTACATTTTGTGCAATGGCTTTAAGAATGACTTTGTGAATGCACTTTGTGGCCTTTTTTGGGAAGGGGTTGAGAGTAGAGTATTCCATGTTGAGATTTTTTTTTTTTTTTTTTTTTAAAAACACTGGTCATGTATTAGACAGAAACCATGTTCAAAACATTTTTCTGGGTTTTAGATACGGTGTTTGGAGACCCTTAATAATATAAATGTTTTTGTACATAGAGTGTCTAAGTACACCCTAATGCCCTTAACACAGAAAATTGTAGCATGTCATTGCAAGCTTTCTCTGCTATCACCGATGAAACACAGTGCCTCTTAAAATCCTTCACCTTAACTCCTTATAATGAACACAACTAGATGTTTTTGAGGTGCTTTGATTGGGATTACAAAAATATTCCAATCTTTTTAGAGACCAAAGGCAAATTCAGTTTCATTACCTTTGGGATTATTCATACCTTTTATGGTGATTTTAGCTTTGACATTTATTGTGAAAAACATGCCAAAAAAAAAAAAATCTAGGGATTTCTAACTTAGACCTGTAGAGAAAATCTCATCTATAGTGTCTGCCTTTTCAGGTGCCATTTATATTGCCTAATATAGTGCCATTTGCCTCACAAAGATTTGTAAACATTAGTTGTGTTGAATGTATGACAAGAGATTCTCCCTAATGGAAATATCTCAGTACACCACAAATGACTAAGAATGCTATGAAAACCAGCAGCTATGGTACATCTTATTGTTTAGTGTTAGCACATTCATAATAAATGTCCTTCAAGGATGAACATGTATTCTTTTCCTGTTTGTATTTACCAAGTAAAACTTATGCTGACCTTATATTCAGATTTTAAAAGTGAGTATTCTCTGGGGACTGGAAGAAAAGATCTTAGAGTCTTAGATTTTGTTTCTTTGTGCAACAACTGGAAAGAAGCAATGAAGCATATTTTAGTTTTGGTTTTTTTTTTCCCCAAAGTACAATCTGCCATCATTTACTTTATGTATGACAGATAATTTTAAAAAGAAAATTTGCCTCTGAAACATTTCTTTGGAGACTTTTTTAAATTGATGCAACTGTTTAAACAGAAAAACACATACTTAAAGCACTGAATTTTTTTTAAAAAAGGTTTTATTTTTATTCATTTGACAGAAAGAGACCACAAGGAGGCAGAGAGGCAGGCAGAGAAAGAGGGGGAAGCAGGCCCCCACTGAGCAGAGAGCCCTATGCAGCCCGCTCCCAGGACCCTGAGATCATGACCTGAGGCGAAGGCAGAGGCTTTAACCTACTGAGCCACCCAGGCACCCCAAGCACTGAATTTTTTAAAAGTTGTTTTGTCATCTATTTTCTATCAGATGACTTCTTATTTCCAGTACAGAGATTGGCAGCACTCTTCAGATTTGTCTGTACTTTTATTACAGAATTTTATCAGGAAATTAAATTGAACTTACTCAAGTTAAAGCAATAGATATTGAAAGAATATGCTCATAGAGCAGCAGATAGAACTTTGGTACTAGTGGCTCATAGACAGTTCACTAAATTTCAAAGTCCAGATCTGAGAATTCCCAACCCTGTGACTATGGGTGGAATACAGAGCTTTTGAATCCAGGAGGAAAAAAAAAAAAAAAAACAACTATCACCAAAGCTTTGTCTTGATTTTCATTATGTATGAATTTTGTGGAACCAGCGTTACTAGATGGGGGTCACTAGTAATTTATTTGTAATTTTGAAACCAGGATAGAATATAGTTAGATTATTCGACCCAGCCTTTGTCTCCTAAAACCTAATGACTATTGTGGAATAGCATGAGTGTAGTGGGACCAGAGTGTTAAAAATAACGAGTGTTTATTCTTTTACTAGCGTATAAACATGTTGGCATTTTTTAGATTTAAGTCACTAAAAATACTGATTTGAACTTAAAGAATTTAAGTGCTAGTAATCTATTTATCCTTTACTCTTCCAGCAATGCTCATGCCTGTCTTTCATTGTTTACACGCTCTTCTGCCCAGACTACTAGCACTGTAGGGACCCCTTTTCGGCTGATAAATAAAATAGTTGAGACTTTCTACCTACTGATCATGACTTAAACATACCTAAGAAGCACACTGTATGAAATATTTTCATATAATTAAAATTCCTTCTAATTTATATCATTCAGAAATAAATTAGAAGGAATTTTAATTATATGAAAATATTTCATACAATGTGCTTTCTACCCACTCAGTTCTCTTCTCCATCATGCACTTATATTTCTAGTTAATCTATACACTGCTTTTTATGCTACTCCTTTTAGAAACTGAAAATTCTAGTTTCACTCAGTTCTTTCGTTAATAAACACTTGAATGTGTACCCTTCATATGTGAACTAAATTATGATCTATTAGTCATACCTAAATAATCAACTTCAAAAGAAATGATATCTTTTGATCATTTATGTGAGGTTTGCTATTCTCCCATTTTGTGTACATGGCTGTAAATTATGTGCATTTATTCTATTTATGTTACCTAGCTGAATTTTATTTGAATTGTTAAAATCAAAAAATTGAAGTATCTTTAAAAAAAGTATCACTCTCACCCATGGCAGATGATTACTGAAAAACTGGGGGCATAGTTATATGAAGAAAGGAATGCTCCTAGTTATACATTAATGAACATTTTTAAAAGATTTATTTATTCATTTGGGGGAGGCAGAAGGTGAAAGAGAATCCTGACGCCAACTGTCCACTGAGTGTGGAGACGCACACAAAGGCTCAAACCCAAGACCCTGAGATCATAACCTGAGCCTAAATCAAGAGTCCGCCACTTAACTGATTGAGGCATCTAGGTGCCTCTATATTAATAAATATTAAATGAATATTAAGGTTTTGGGGTGCCCGGGGGGCTCAGTGGGTTAAGCCTCTGCCTTCAGCTCAGGTCATGGTCTCAGGGTCCTGGGATCGAGTCCCGCATCGGGCTCTCTGCTCAGCGGGGAGCCTGCTTCCTCCTCTCTCTCTGCCTGCCTCTCTGCCTCCTCGTGATCTCTGTTAAATAAGCAAATAAAATTTAAAAAATTCATAAAAAATATTAAGGTTTTAAATTTCCTTAGAGAAAGCTCTTGCCTGCCCTGTTAGTGAGATGTTTTGAGTCCACACCCTTCCATTGGTATTTAATTTGTCAAATATATTTACTTCCTCCAACTTATGATATTGGTTCCAATTTATTTTTGTCTTTTATTTTGGTCCCGTGGGTCCCTTCATCTCCTGGTATCAGAAAATTCTGAGTCATGCTGTAAGGCTTGTGTATTCAGTCATTTTGCCGCCTTCTTCTTCTTCTTCTTTTTTAAACTCTGATGTGTCTCATCAGCTGTTAAATCACCTCATTCTCATGATGGGTGAATCTTCTAATCATCCTTCTAACCGGAATTTCGATTACCAGCGGAACTGCCCTAACACCCATCTGTCTTACCCGCCGTGCAATCCAAAATCAAAATGCTGCCGAGGATGTGTCCACCAGCTCGTACGGTGGGCGCCCGAGAAAGACCGGCCAGCAAGAATCATCATCCCCATCCTTGCTCCGGGCCCGGGTCGGAGATTTGGGTTTTCTTTCAACAATAAGATACTCAGTCTTGTCTTTTTCCAATTTTATTCCATTCTCAATTTCACCGACATGGGTTGGAAAACCCCGGAGAAATTTAGATACTTAAGAATTTAACTGTATTTTTAAAAAATCTTTTCTATTATTTGTCATTTTTATTACAATATTAAATGGCTATCAAATGTTGTCGCTTTTTAGGACACCCTTGATTTCAATCAACTTCTTTATTTCCACACATTTGACGTAGCCCCTAGTGTTTCACTGGTTTTTAGGTCACCTCTTCGGAGGGGGACAGGCTACTTGGTTAAATCCAGCGCATTTACTGAGGTTCGCGCAGACCCTTCACGGGAGCCCAGCAGGCCGGCCCGTGCCCTGCGCTTTAATCCGGCAAACGCGCGTGTCGTGCCGGGCACGTGCGGCGAGCGCGCCCGCGGCAGTGACCGCGCCCGCGGCAGAGACCGCGCCCGCGGCAGAGACCGCGCCCGCGCCCGGCCGCTGTCCCGCTCTGCCCGTCACCCGCGCGCATCACGGGCGTCGGCGCCGCGCTCCGGGGCCAGACCCCGCAGAACCCCGCGGCCCCGCAGGAGCTCCCGCGCGCATCGGGGCCTCCTCAGGGGCGCGCGCTCGGCGGGTGGGCGTCCGCCCTGCGCTCAGGTCGCGTCCCGAGTCCCAGCCCCCGGCGCCCGCGGGCTCCGTGGGGGGCCGGCTTCGCCCTCCGCCCCTCCCCCTGCCTCTGTCTCAAGTAAATGAGTAAAACGATTTTTCTCAAAGAAGTTCGAAAAGAAAACGGGGGTCGCCTCTCCAGAAGGAACCGACGCAACCTGTCGCCTCCCGTGCGGGCCACCCTCGTACGCCGCCGGCCGGAGCCGACTCGGAATCGCCGCGGGGCCGGGGCCGGCGCCCGCCGCGGGACTGTCCGAAGAGAACCGGGGGACGCGGACGCCGGACGCAGGGGCGCGACCTCGGGGCGGGAGACTTTACCACTTACTTGCCGGAGACACGGAGACGCCGGCAGCAGCGGCGGGGCCGACCCCGGCCGAGCCCCGAACCTCGCTCCGGCCCGCGGGAGGCGCCTCCGCCGGCGCCGAGCTCGGCTTTACCTCACACGCGCGCGCTTCACCGGGAAGCGCCGCCGGCGAGCGAGCGTCCTGCAGGCGCTTCGAGGCCGCCCCTCGGTCCCGCTCCAGCGGCTCCAGCGAGCGAGCGCTCCTCCCGCTGCCGGCCCGGGGACCCCGCGGACACGGAGGATCCCGGGACCCGCCCCGGGGCCGCAGCGCCCACCGCAGCGCTCCCGCGCCCTCACCACACTCGCTCGGCCCGCGCCGCCCGGAGCCCCGTCGGACGCGCGCCGCCGCCCGCTGACGTCACTGCGCAGGCGCGCCGCGGCGTGACCCCGGGCCGGCGCGGGCCACGCCCTCCCAAGCGCCATGCTGGGCGCTCGCGGCGCGGCGCTCGCGCGGGGTCTGCGGGGCCTGACGCACTCGTGGCGGCGGGACTCCCGCGCCCTGGCCCTGGTGCGCGCGGTCGGCGCGTCGCGCGCGGGGCACGGGCAGGCTCCGGCCGGGCCGGGACCGCGCAGGCGCCGGCTCAGCCTCTCGGCCGCGGCGGTCGTGGACTCGGCGCCCCGCCCTCTGCAGCCCTACTTGCGCCTCATGCGGCTGGACAGGCCGGTCGGTGAGTGCGCGCGGGCGGGCGGGGACTGCGGGCGTGCGGGGGCTGCGGGGGCGGCGGGGGCTGCGGGCGTGCGGGGGCTGCGGGCGTGCGGGGGCGCCCCGACTCGCGGGCGGCCCGCCGGCCTTTCCGTCCCCGAGGCCGGGTCGCTCTGCGGTCGCGTTGGCGCCGGTGCCCGCGGCCCTAAGCGCAGAGCGGCCGCCGGAGCCGCCGCGGACCCCGCAGTGCGGACCCCGAGTCCCGGCGCCGCCCGCAACACGACGACTCGGTTCGGTGGAGTTCGGCGGGGTCAGCGCCCGCGGTCCGCCTGGCGGCTCGCAGTGGCCCCGAGACCTCCGGCCCCCGCTGTTGAAGAGGTCGCCCGGCGGCCTGTGGCTCCGCCCTGGGTCTCTCGTCGCGGACGGACGGACGGACGGACGCACGCCGCGGCCGCTGGCTCCTCCGTGCGGTGCGCGCGCCCACGAGCCGCCCCCATCCCGCGCGCCCGCCCCCATCCCGCGTCCCCGCGGAGCCTGGCGGTCGTGGCCGACGAGCTCCTCCGCGCCGCTGGCGTCGGGGTCGGGACGCCCGTCGCGGCTGCGGGAGACCGAGGGCTGCGCGGGAGGGTCGAGCTCGCGGCGCGCGCCGTGCACAGTGCGGCGGTGGAGCGAGCGGCTCGCGGGGGCTCCGAGGCGAGGACGTGTCGGGAGCAGACGGACCCCCGCAGGGCAGGGGTGAGAGCCCGGCGGGGCGGGGCGGGGAGCTGGAGCGCCCGGGCGGGGGCTCGCCGGGGCCGGCGCGCGGTGCGGGAACGCCCGGGAGGCCGGGCCGGGCCGGGCCGGAGCGGACCAGGAGGGACCGCCGGCAGCGGGGACGCGGCCGGGGCTGGGTCCGTCTGGCGGGGGCGTTTGCCGGGCGTGGAGAGCCCGTCGGGCCGGCTCTGCCCGGCCGAGGCCCCGAGTTGGTCTTGCTCGTGGTGCTCTAGGCCGTGGACGGCGCACCTGGGTCAGAGCACGGAGCGGGACAACACTGAGCTCCTAAGCTGCAGAAGCGGATGAAAAGGACAGCCCTGCCCTGTGACCCCTTGCGTTTGGGGCCGCGTGCAAGTTGGTACATCTGCGAGCCCGGTTCTCCTCCGAGGCGCCGCGGCCTTCGGCTCCGGCGTCCGGGTCCGAGCCGCGCTCTAGGCC
Organism: Mustela nigripes; assembly: GCF_022355385.1. Taxonomy (NCBI): domain Eukaryota; kingdom Metazoa; phylum Chordata; class Mammalia; order Carnivora; family Mustelidae; genus Mustela; species Mustela nigripes. The sequence continues at coordinate 270,190,586 of NC_081557.1, read as the reverse complement.
CGCACAGCTCCGGACCGACGAGCGGCTGCGGGATTCCCACTGCCGGGACCTCCGGCTTCTGCATAGTGGCCGCACACCCCGCCACATGGTGCGGGCCACTAAGAGGTTACGACTAAAGGTCTGGAACCAGACCTCTAACTTCCTCAAACATAAGATGAAGACGCGGGTAGCGCGGACTCCCTACGCCGCCGTGGGACTCGTTTGCGTGTGCGGGGCCTTGCGACGGGCCTGCCCTGCTCAGTGCCCCGGAGGTGCTGGGCTTTGGTGAGAATTCGAGACCCGTTAAGAGTTCCGAATCTTGGGGAGGCACCTGCGCGCTTTAGTTGGGCACAAGACGGTGACCGCAGGGTCTTCGAGACAGTTACTGAGCCGCCGGCAGTCGTGCGGCCGGCGCGTTCCAGCCCCTGCTCTCTGCCGGGGACCGTACATGGACAGTAGAACCGCAGGCCTGATGTTTCTTTATTTGAATTACTCTTTCATGGAGCAATTTTATGTTCATCGTTGTACTTTGTTCAAATTGGATCTCGTTTTATAAATCACAGTGGAATTCATTGTTTTTCAGAATGGATTACAACTTTGTTCAAATTCCACAAACGACAGTATTTCAAAATTTCAGCAGGTGGCACTCTTTACACGAAATTGTGTAATTTAGTTGTAATTTCTGTTTTACTCCACTTGCGGGTGAGTATGTTGTCTGGAAGATAATATGTAATTAGTAAAGAATCTTAGGTTCCATATCCATGGGCTTTTTGGTCTGCCCACCACCTCTCAGAACGTGTTCGTTTTATTTCCTCTCCCAGAAAGTTTCTCCTTTTTCTACAACAGACATTTCTTTCTGAAACCTGTTGGCATCCTTGTCCTCTCTGAATCCTTGACGGAGGAGAAGAACAGAAGGGCCATAGGGAAGCGAGGGAAGCCCCGTGGCTGAGAATCAGGGTGGCCGAGGAGCCGGGAGAACCGTTTGTGGAGCGTCAGGTGTACTGAGTGGCAGCCCTGGCCTGACACAGACGAGAGCGGGGCTACCGGAGTGTAAATTTCAGCTCGGCCACTTTTTGCCTTTGTGATCTTGGGCAGATTACGTCTTCCTCTGTGCTTCAGTTTTTGTATTTGTTAAGTGGGTGTCTACAAACTCTGCCTATCTCAGGTTTGTCATGAGAATCAAGTGTTTCATGACAGCACCTGGGACATAGTAACAGTTACATGTTTGCTCTTACTGTTTTTATTTTCATTATCACTAGTTTCCTTTGCTCATAATAGTTCTGAGACGTAGATAGTCTGTCCTCTCATTTATATATGAAGAAGACTAACCCTTCAGGTTTAGTATACTGTAGTGTCTAGCATCACTCCATTTCTTGTGGCAGACATCGAACTGAATGTCTGACTTTTCCCTTCATGATAGGAAGCCCCCCCCATCCATGGGGTGCTCTACAGATTCCCCTGTGTAAATGAATATGGTTCCTATAACGGAGACTAATGGCAAAGGAAATGTTGCTGATGTAAAAATGCTGTCGGTGACTGCACTTCTTTTCTCTTCAGAATTTTTAGAAAACAGACCCTTCAGGTCTAGTTGCACCAGGAAAATAATGTCTTTGGAGTGGTGTTCTTTTGCTTCTATCAGGGCAGGGTCAGTCTGCCCCTCTGAGCTGTACTGGTAGATCCAGGAGAAAGGAGGTAGTTAAGCACTTAACCTCTCTGTGAGTTTGTTTCCTCATTTGTATGTGAAACAGGAACAGTACTAGTGCCCACTCTGTAAGGGTGTGGGGGGGGATTAAATGAATTTGTGTGTGTAAAGCATTTAGAACAGTAGCTAACACTTCAAGCCGTGTTAGCTGTTGTTGCGTTTGTTTTATATGGGACACACCAAATAGGAGTCTGTCCAGCACTCCTGAACCTGAATTCGAGTCTGAACTGGCCCTTGCTTGTTTTCAGTCTCTCCTTGCCTTTTCTGCTGTGTCCTCTCTGGTCCCTCCACCAGTGACTTGGGTGGCACTGTTTTATGGCTTTGAAGGACGCTGTATTTGCCCTGTTTTTGAATTGATCTATTTTATTGTTATTGTTTGTTTAACTGTGTTTCCTCCTTTTCATTTAGAAGCCTCTCTCCCTTAGTCACTGCTGTATTCTCAGTTCCTGTATGTGTTTTATAAATACCTGTAAATGAATAAAACTTGAACTTACAAAATTTAAATAGGATTATAAGCACTTTGTCATTTCAGCTGTTTTTGTATAGGATCTCATCTTAGCCACATCTCCTTTTTCTATGATGTGTCTAAATTGGGAAGTAAAGCTCAGAATTTATCGTAATAGGCACCATTTCCAAACATTTGTTGAAAGACTTTCATCAAAGTTTACATGTGAAATCTCTTTTCTGAACAATCTATTTGGTTTTAGCTTTATTTCATCTAGTTTATAGGCTAAGGACCAAGAACAAATGCCATTTGATTGGCACTACATGGCAAAATACTTGAAAAACAGTAGCTTTATGTCCACCTTCCCACAAGACAATTTTATTTTATTGTACTAACAACAGAAGAAAGTTTTGCTAACTTTTTTTTAGCAGGGTAATATGTGCATATGATACAAAATTCAGAAATTGCAAAGGTGTAGAGTGAAAACTAAGTCTTCTCCCCTGTCTCCTAGCCACCCAGTTCCCTTCCCGAGAGGCAAGTATCCGTTTCTCCTGTATCCTCCCTGGCATGGCCTGTGAACATACGGACATTCAGATGTATGTGTTTGGAGTGGGGGAGTGCACACGCACTGTAACAGTAGTCTGGTAGCCCTCCATACGGGTGGACGGCTTTGTAACCTCACGGGCAGTGTGTGCGAATGTCATTCCCAAGGGTGTGTATGAAGAATGTTATCTCAATGTCATTTTGATGTGTATTTCTGAAAGTTTGATCTTTCATATAAAGAAGAGTCATTTGTATTTCTTTTTCTGTGAACTTCTATAATCCTTTGTCTGTTTTTCCATTGCAGTATTGATCTCTTTCCAGTTTCTAGGGTTCTACATAGGGCCAAAGAGTCCGTTGTGATACGAGTTGTTCATGTATTTTCCCAGTTTTGTCATGTGCTTTTGATTTTGTGTTCTTTTCTTCTTGGGATTATAACGTTTGAACAAATGAAGATAGCTGACTAACTCGAATGTGTACCTTCTTTGTCTTTTTATTTTTGCTTAGGCACCTGGCTGCTGTATCTGCCATGTACTTGGAGCATTGGGTTAGCAGCTGAACCTGGTTGTTTTCCAGATTGGTACATGTTATCCCTCTTTGGCACTGGAGCTGTTCTGATGCGCGGAGCAGGCTGTACTATTAATGACATGTGGGACCGGGACTATGATAAAAAGGTAGTTTCTTCCTGGAAAGGAATAGGGAGCCCCCTCTCAATTCTGTACAGTGACATGGTGGCATCACTTTTGCAGTCCACAGAAGGCAAGGGATCTTTAGCAGACTCGCTGAAATCCAGCATGAGGAGTGCCGGTTTTCAGTTGAGTGGCTGGCATTGCACAGTGCGGCGCATCCCCTTTCTCCACACAAGAGCGGCCAGGCAGGCAGGACGTGTACTTCATTTTTACAAAATGAATTAGAACTTAGGCGGCCAAGGTAAGGACATTAGAAGCAAAGCAAAAAGATCATCCTGAGCCTTTGTGCATCCAAGAGGACTGTTGTTCTTTCCTTTGAGATACATACTGGAGTTGTGACTATTCTTTGATGAAATCAAATCTTCATTTAAATAAGCCAGGGAAGCCCCGTTAGTGTTTGCTAAAATTATTTCATTAAAAAATGTAATTTTATTCCTTTTTTTCTCTTTGGAAAAATAGTACATGTTTAATCTGAAAAATTCAGACAGTACAGAAATACAAAGTATAGAAAGTGCAAGTCTTTCTTACTTGCTCTCCCAAACCCCCAGAGAAACTTCACTTAACAGTTTGATGCATTATAGTTCTCCAGATTACTTTCTATGCGTATTCCAATGCATATGTGTAACGGTTATTTTCTCAAGGGAAACATCCATCTTACTTGCCTTTTGTCCTTAGCGACTCTGCCACAAACAAGTATGAGATCATTCGTTAAATGCTTGAGTAAATAATAAAGTAAACTTTCAATTTAAAAGAAACCCATGCTAAATTATGTAAAATGAATAATCTTATATACATATATATAAATATGTGTGTGTGTTTTCATTATTTATATATATATAAACTCATCCCTACTTTGCCTTTCATGCTGGTGTGAATTTTTCTTTAGCAAGACACACCTGTAACGATTTTTAGTTTATAAGAACAGTACCACAATGTCTTTTTTAATTCAAAAAAATATTGATTATTTGCTGTGTGTGAGACACAGTGACAGGCGTTAGGAGGATTGTGTGGATGAAGGACAGCATTCCTGACCGCACAGTTTCATAGCTACACTCTTACAGCACTGTTGGGAGAATGGTATCTGCAGGGGAACTTAATTGAAGACCGCCTACCTCAGCCAAAGGGAGCAGAGAGAACTTTCCAGGGGAGGGACTGAACGGTGTCCGAATAAGTTGGCAGGAAAAAGATGGGCTGGAGAATGAAGGTCACTCTGGACGGAGGGAACAGCAGATAGGGAGTGTGGCTATGAGATGAAGTATAAAGCTTAACAACTGCTGGATGTGGTTTGTGTGTGGCTGGAGGATAGGCTTGTGGCAGGTGGCAGGAACTGTATGCTGAACACATCCCACCGCCCCCCTGCTTCTTGCCAGGAGATGCACACTTTCCCTTTTTTTTTTTTTTTTTTTTTAAAGATTTTATTTATTTATTTGACAGAGAGAGATCACAAGTAGGCAGAGAGGCAGGCAGAGACAGAGAGGAGGAAGCAGGCTCCCTGCTGAGCAGAGAGCCCGATGCGGGACTCGATCCCAGGACTCTGAGATCATGACCTGAGCCGAAGGCAGCGGCTCAACCCACTGAGCCACCCAGGCACCCGATGCACACTTTCCTGATTTGGGGTTCATAACCCCTGTCAGCCGTTCATTCCGCATGACTGTATGATTGAGGCTGCTGGTGTGTATCACTTCAAAGTAATTATTGAACGTGTTTGGAGCAGCTAATACCAAAATCCTGGTTGTAATATTTTATTGAACTGTAAAGTTTTGCGGATGTTACTTTTGGGGGAAACTGGATAAAGAATACGTGGGATCTTTATATTTTTTTAAAATGCCAAGATAGTCTTTAAAAGCTGCATTTGAATCTACAGTTATCTCAAAAGAAAAAGGTTAATTAAAAAAAAATTATATATTCAAACCAACCAACTTATAATTAACAAAATATGACCATTTTAGTTTCCCCTGAAGTGATTTTTTTTCTCCTTAGGTAAAAGATTGCTGATGAGATACCTTTTATCTCCCCTATGACATTTTTCTCGATTAGGAAAGTCCAGATTCTGTGTACACATATAACAAAGCTCTTAAATGAGTGTTTTGTAGCTATTGAGGAGGTTTTGCTAACATGACTTAAAATGTTACGTGCTTCTCTCTTTTTTAAAATTAATTTTCTTTTAAATTTTTGTTCAGTTTATTTAAATGAAAGAGAACAAATAAGTTCACCCATTTCTTTCCTGCCCCCACTGCTCCCAGCCCTACCTCTGGTAACCACCAACCTGTTCTCTTTTTTAATAATCTTGAGTTTTTGTTTTGTTTTGTTTGTTTTAGATTCCACATGTAAGAGAGATCATATAGTGTTTGTCTGTCTGACTTATTTCACTGAGCATAATGCCCTGGGATCCATCCATGTTGTTGCAAAATGGGAAGATTATTTTTAGTGGTTGAATAGTATTTTGTGTATATGTGTAGGTGTACCACAGTTTTTTTTTATCCATTCATCCATCAACGGACAGTTAGATTGTTTCCATCACTTGGCTACTTTAGGTAATGCTTCAGTGAACATGGGGGTGCATATATCTTTTTGAATTAATATATTCATTTTCCTTGGATGAATACCCAGATGTGGAATTCTGGATCATACAATAGTTCTACTTGTAATTTTTTGAGGGACTGCCATACTGTTTTCCACAGTGGTTGCAACAGTTTATATTCTACTAATAATGCACAAGGATTCCCTTTTCTTCCATCCTCACCAAAACTTATTTTTGTCTTTTTGTCAATAGCCATTGTAACAGGTGTGAGATGATACCTCACTGTGGTTCCGTTTGCATTTCCCTGATGATTAGTGATATTAAGCATCTTTCCATGCATCTGTTGGCCATCTGTATGTCTTCTTGGAAAAATGTCTATTCATGAGTTCTGCCTATTTTTTATTTGGATTTTTGTTTTTTGTTATTTTAGTTACAGGAGTTCTTTATAAATTGAGAGATATGTGTGTGTGTGTGTGTGTGTGTGTGTGTGTATCCCTTATTGGATATATGGTTTGCAGAAATGTTTTCCCCCCATTTGGTAAGTTGATTTTCATTTCACTGATGGTTCACATTGCTGTGCAGAAGCTTTCTGGATTGATGCAGTCCCACTTTATTTTTGCTTTTGTCGCTTTTACTTTTGCTGTTAGATCCAAAAAAATTGCCAAGACCTGTGTCTTAGGAGCTTATTGCTATGTTTTCTTCTAAGAGTTTTATGGTTTCAGGTCTTTTGTGCAAGTCTTTAAGCCCAATTGAGTTAATTTTGGGTGTCCTGTTTATAGGCATCCCAGATGTATTCGTCTAGCTCTCCAGTTTTCCCAGCACCAGTTACTGAAGAGACTGTTCTTTCTCTGTTGTATAGTCTTGGCTCCTTTGTCATAAATCAGTTGACCATAAATGTGTGGGTTTATTTCTGGGCTCTCTATTCTGTTTCATTGATCTGTATGTCTGTTTAATGCCAAAATCATACTGTTTTAATTAGTGTAGCTTTGTAGTATAGTTTGAAATAAGGAAGTGTGATGCCTCCAGCTTTGTTCATCTTTCTCAAGATTGCTTTGGCTACTCAGAATCTTTTGTGGTTCCATACAACTTTTAGGAACATTTTATTTCTGTGAAAAATGCCTTTGGAGTTTTGCTAGGGATTGCATTGACTCTCTATATTGCTTTGAGAGGTATGGACATTTTAGCAACATGAATTCTCCCAATGCATGAGCATGAAATATCTTTCCATATACTGTGTCTTAATTCTTTCATTAATGTCGTGTAATTTTCAACATACAGGTCTCTCACCTCCTTGGTTAAATTTGTCTCTTTATATCTTATTCTTTACTGCAATTGTAAATGATATTGTTTTCTTAATTCCCTTTGAGGTAGTTCATTATTAGTATAAAGAAACACAACAGGGGCGCCTGGGTGGCTCAGTGGGTTAAAGCCTCTGCCTCCAGCTCAGGTCATGATCCCAGGGTCCTGGGATCGAGTCCCACATCAGGCTCTCTGCTCAGCAGGGAGCCTGCTTCCCTCTCTCTCTGCCTGCCTCTGCCTACTTGTGATCTCTGTCTGTCAAATAATAAATAAAATCTTTAAAAAAAAAAAAAAGAAACACAACATTTTTTGGTATTTTAAAGGATAAGTTACAGCTTGGCCATGTTGTATGCTTATCACAGTTTCCTAAGGACTGTATATCATTAGGGATGTTTGTGGCTCAGGGTTTTGCTTAGTGTGTTAGATAATAAGTAAATTGCTGATACATTAAATGTTAAGTAAATTGTTATTCTGGTGCGAGTTAAGTGTGTTCTGTTGATTTTGTATAATATGCCAACCATGTGATAAGCATTAGGTCCATAAACATTGCAATAATCTCAACATACAGGCATTAATGATTTAGTTTTATTTTATTTTTAAAAATATTTTATTTATTTCAGAGAGAGAGAACAAGTTGGGGAGGGGCAACGGGAAAGGGACAAGCAGACTCCCCGCCGAGCAGGAAACCCTGTGCAGGGCTCCAGGCCCAAGACCCCGAGATCTTGACCTGAGCCGAAGTTAGATGCTTAACTGGCTGAGTCACCCAGGTGCCCCAGTGATTTAGTTTTATAAGCTATAAGCAAATGGTTTCATTAAAAATCACATACAATATGTTTAATCATCATATCATTCTTCGTGTTTTGATGGAGTGCTAGTTTTTTTTTTTCACTTTTCAAAGTTAGCCAGGCGGTTATCAGTACTGAAGGGATGGTCTAACCTGTGGTTAGTAGTGTGGTCAGGGGACTGGACAGATTGTGCTCCCCCCCATCCGTTATTTGGGAAGTTGCCAAGCCTCTGCTGAAACAGAGACGGCAAGAACGTGTGAGTGGCTAAAAGTCAGTGTTGTTATGAGGATTCAGTGATGTGATGCATACGTAGCTCTTAGCATAGTGGCATATTGTAAGCACTCACGTAGTAGCTGGAATAATCATAACAATCTAAAACAAATACAGGACATAATATATTTCTAACTAAAACTATAGGGACCAAATCAAAGATAAAAGATCCAGGTCTGGCAGTCTAGCCAAGGTGAGTCGTTACAGTTTTTGACAAACTGTGTATTGCAGAGTGAACCATGCTATGAAATGGGTCAGCACATTTTTCTGTAAAGGAGCAGATAGTAAATATTTTAGTCTTTGTGGGCCATCCCATCTTTGTTGCAACGATTTGATTCTATTCAGCATGAAAGCAGCCTTATACAATATGTTAACAAATGGGTATATCTCTGTTTCAATAGAATTTTATTTATGTACACTGAAACTTGAATTTGATATTATTTTCATGTGTCATAATACAGTACCCCTTTTTTAGCTGATTTTCAATTGCCTAAAAAAGTAAAAACTATTCTTACTAGCTCACAGGCCATCTAAAAATAGGCAGTAGGCTGGATTTGGCCCATAGGCCATAGTTTGCTAATAACCCTTGATACAAATGAAAATCAAAATAGTTAACATTTATTGCATGTGGTTTTTAGACACTGCTCTTACTCTATGAGGCAGTGCTCTTATCTCTTGTCTTCTTTTTCCTCTCTCTTCCTTTTTTCTTGTAACAGGTAAGTAACCTAAGTCCAAGAGAGGTTAAGTAATTTGCTAAAATTCACACAGCTGGTAGGTGATGGAACAGATTCACATGCTGGGCTCTTGGGACCCAGATCCGGAGTTCTTCTAAAAATGTTGAAAATTTTGGTTATGCTCTTTTTTATGCTTCAGTTTAGAATAGTCACGTTTCATGATTTTTAGACAGGAAAAGAACAACTAATGTATCTTATTTGTCCACATAATGGCTCTGTCTGTTCATAATATTGAATCTGCCCTTTGTATTTGGGTACAGTTAATATTAGATTATAGACCCATCCTTAAATAGCCTGGCAAAAGGACTCCTGTTTTCAAACCCAGATAATTTGTCTTCTTTCTTTATTTACATTTGATTGCTGAGTGCAGGGCTTCCTGTCGTCAAAACATTGACTGCAGTTTCCTCTTTCCTGAGAATTGCCTCTCTTTTCTCTGTGGAAATTAAACGTATACTTGCTGATAAGCTGGGTACCTAATTAGCCAGATGAGGAAGTTGCTCTATTTAGTGTATTCAGAAATGGGAGATGGAAAGAAAGGGGAATGAGTGGTGGGAATTTTTAGTGCTTTTTATAGCTGTTTGAAGGCGAAGTTTTGACTTATGGCAGTGCTTCCCATGTTTTTTTTTTTTTTTTTTAAAGATTTTATTTATTTATTTGACAGACAGAAATCACAAGTAGGCAGAGAGGCAGAGAGGCAGGCAGAGAGAGAGGAGGAAGCAGGCCCCCCGCTGAGCAGAGAGCCCGATGTGGGGCTCGATCCCAGGACCTTGGGATCATGACCTGAGCCGAAGGCAGAGGCTTTAACCCACTGAGCCACCCAGGTGCCCCAGTGCTTCCCATGTTGATTTCACATTTTAGTCATGGTTTTCACTTAGCGCCTACCTTGGGCTGTTCTCTTCTTTACATGTTTAAATCCATGATTAAACCATTACATGAGGCTAAGGTTTGTGTTTTTCTTTATTAAGGTTATAAGAACTGCAAATCGCCCAATAGCTGCTGGAGACATTTCAATTTTTCGATCCTTTCTTTTCCTCGGGGGACAGCTGACGTTGGCACTGGGTGTTCTTCTGTGTCTGAATTACTACAGGTATATTGATGTATCTTTATCACAAAATTATTTGTTGGCTATCTATGGAGCATCTGTAAGTTAGCAAGTATAAAGAAATCACCACATGTCATAAAACCAAGAATGTTTTCTGCCAGAGGAATGAGAAGATCAGCATTTAATTTATTCTGAACCATGGTTACACTTACATTATGTGTTCCCCAAGAAACACATGGCACTTTCATAGCTTTTCCAAATGCATACATGGATGTGTACGTATACCCTATCCTGACAGTGTCTCTAAGTTAGATGGAAGTGATTATATTCATTTTTCAAAAATATTAAGCAGGTCTTTCCTAGAGTCGTGCTCATAATCAATGACAGGGGGAGAAGTGGAAGGGTTCGTTCCTCTTTCTCTTAAATAGAGACAAAATCAAACTTTGTGCATCAGATTGCTCCTTACAAAGTATATAAATGAGGAAAACAAGACAAAAAATTAGTGTCACTTCATAGAGGCTAGACTTAATTTGCCCTGACAGCATCACATGAAAATGGTGTTAGAAGGTTTTTCCTCTAAGGGTGGTGTTGGGTGACTGGGAGAAACCTACGAACACCTTATGCTGTTATCCTTTTATAGATGTTCTGTCCTCTCCTAGAGAAGTTAACACCCATTGTGCATATCGGGAAAGGGGTCTGGACTCTTAATTCTGTTGGGACATTTCCGTTTATTAGCTGTCTTAATGCTGAAAACAACATTTAGAGAGGCAGTAGCACTCCGAGTCCTGCTACTGCCTGGCTGTATGATAGTCAACAAGTTACTTAATCTCTTTGTGCTTCAGTTTCCTCATCTGCAAAAAATAAGTAGAATAAAACTGTCTGCCTCTTAGGTTTTTGGTGAGGACTATAATGAGTTAACTCAGTAAAACAGAATAGCTCCTAATACATGAAAGCACTGTATGTATTACTACTTCGTTCTGTTGTGTTGTAACACTTAAAATATTTTCTAATCATCTTTTATCCTAACTAAAGTCTAGGAAAATAATTTTAAATAACAAAAGTTATAACTTAAGAAAAGTCATTTTCCGATTAGTGTTACTACCATTGTCGTCTTTAGCATTTCTAAGAGATGGTGATACTAATCTTCAGTGGTTTTTCTTGATTTCAGTATAGCTCTGGGAGCAGCATCCCTGCTTCTTGTCATCACCTACCCATTAATGAAAAGAATTACATACTGGCCTCAGTTAGCCCTGGGTAAGCTTGAAATAACCACAAGTCTTTCCTTCAGTACCCTTAAACTTGTACTTTTGTGTGTGTGTATGTGTCTAATGTGGCAGAGATAAAAAGTCGGTCATGAAATTTTCTAAACCAAGAATAGATTTTCATATTTTAAGGGAGGGCAATTAGCCATTTTTATTGTCTAAGAAATTTTGCATACTTACTAAGATTCTCACCATTATTATTTTTGGAAATGCTCTTTTAAAAATCAAGGTATATCATGAAGAAAAAATTAACTGATTGGACCCTACCCTTCTCTTTAAGTCACCGACCTGGATGCCCTGAGGACTTGGGGGAGTCGGGTAGAAAGCACGGTCAGGCAAGAGAATTGGGGTTAGTATGTGAAAGCTTAGCTAGCCCATTCCTGTGAGGCCTTCCTTAGATGTTCCAGGAGAAAGTAAGCCAGTCTTGCCTCCAGCTCCCACTGCGCTCTGGTGTGGTGCTTACTTGTTTCACCGGCAGTAATCAAAGGAGAAGATGCTGAAGGCCGCCTCCATCCCCCAGTTGTAAATTGTAAATGCCTGACAGATAAAGCTCTCTTTGTGTGGAGGGCCCAGTGTCTAGCATAGCCCTTGGTATGTCCCCGCTATTCCATACGTACTTGTTGGCAGGGGGAGCCGAAGGCAAGTAGGTCACAAAAATCCCTACTCCTGGAATAAGCTAGTGTTCCTAGAGCTATTCTAGTTGTTGGAGCTACTTTTGTAGTGACTAAAAGAAGAGAAGACACGTGGGACCCACTGAGTATGAGGGACCCGAGGGACTTGCCGGTGGAAATGTCCAGCAGGCAGTTCAGTGTCCAGTCCGAAGGGCCACACGAGCAGACTGAGGGGCTGTTCACGTGGGAGTGTTTGTTGATAGTCTTCAGAGAAGTTGGGTTGTACCCACCTACACTCTCGTTTCTGTAGCATGCGGGAAGTCAAGTCATAAACGAAAAAACACGAGGTTCTGACTCAGGTAGGCCCGAGTTGAAACCCCCGCTTCTACTGCTTGTTGACTGCTCCAGGCACCATACGAGGTAGGGTAAATGTTCTCACAAGACCCCCTGTTTATCAAGGTGACATCATTCTTCCTGTTACCTGTTACTTTAATTGTCTGTTCACTTCTCTGAACCTGTCTCCTTTCTGTGCATTGTAGCTAGTCACCACCACGGAGAGCTGAGAGAATTTCAGGAAGAGACATAGAATACAGTGCACAGAGCCTAATGCCTGGAAGTACTTACTGTGTGTTGATGCCCCTCCCCCCTTGGGAGTCTCAAGTGCATTTAGACTTGTCCTCTCTGTCTCACCACTTGTAGGGTTGACTTTTAATTGGGGAGCATTACTTGGATGGTCTGCTATCAAGGGCTCCTGCGATCCGTCTGTTTGCCTGCCTCTTTATTTTTCTGGAATTATGTGGACTCTAATATATGATACTATCTATGCCCACCAGGTAAAAAAAAAAAATCTTTTTTCCTTAACTTTGGTTTAGTTATTGTTGCCATTTAGAAACTTTATGAACCACATTAAAGGGAAAGTTTTTTCTTCTGAAAAGAAAATCATTCACATTTCCTTGGCTCCAATAAAATATTTTTATTTCATGTGCATGTGTTTATCAAAGAGATCAAGTCTTATTTACAAGCACTTAAACAGTATTCATATCCCAGGCATGTGAATACTTTTGTTGTTGTTACTGTTTTCTTTTAAAGATTATTAGAGTGTATATGAGTGGCTGGGGGGTCAGGGCAGAGTGAGGGAGAGAAGCAGACTCCCCTCTGAGCTTCCAGTATGGAAGGAAAAGCATACACTAACCCCATACTCGTTACTCGTTACTCGATTTGGTGCCGAGATAGCTATCAGATAGCGATCTGCCTGCAGGTCCCTGCGGGAGCTCCCAGCCTCTCATAACACATGACTCTAAGCCCAACAGTGTGTGGAAGTTAAGTTGCTGGAGGTGACCAGTTAGCTGGATGTGTGTGTCACCAAGACCTAGCTCTGCTTCAACAGCAGGGAGTCGATGGGAGAGGCAAGGGATAGATTGAGCTGGAGGAGAGCGTGGAAGGATGTGGGTAAGTGGCAGTTGAAGATTTTCTGCATCTGTGCGTGTAGCAAGATCGAAACTAAAATGTACAGGAAGTTGTCGCAATTCGAGAACTCTGAGGTGAGGAGAAGCCATGGGAACCATTAGACAAGTGAGTTTTACTTGGAATGTAGTCAGTGTGTAGTTAAGAGTCACTGGGGGGTCGTAAGAAATACGATGGCCCTCCTTAATACCCACCACCTGAGAGGGCACGCACTGCATGGGGCACGGCTTGTGGTGCATAAATCATGAATCTTGGAACACTGAAAAAATAAAATTAAAAAAAAAAGAAAAAGGACATGTGGAAATGGAGCTGGAGGATAACCTCCGCAGGGGCCTGCTAGTCAGCCTGTGTCTCTGAGTTAGTCGGCTTTCACAGCTTCCGTCCTTTGAAGGCCACTTTCTTCCGGGATTAGATAGCGGTGATGGTTATACAACCAAAATGGTGAGTTTTATAGCATGCCAATAAAAAGTGGACAGTTTCTTACTGCTTTCTGGTGTTAGGACAAGAGAGATGATGCCCTGATTGGTCTTAAGTCCACGGCGCTGCGGTTCCATGAAAACACCAAGCGGTGGCTCAGTGGCTTCGGTGTGGCGATGCTGGGGGCTCTGAGCCTGGTGGGAGTGAACAGTGGTCAGACGGCGCCCTACTACGCTGCCCTGGCTGCCGTAGGAGCCCATCTGGCCCACCAGGTTGGACCTTTTTCTTACTTTTTCCCCTTATTTTTCCTTGGTATAAATTTGTAAAAATTATTTAAACAAAACAGCCTCCGTGTTTACAGAGCAAGGTACTCCGTAAAGCAGCTGCTTGACTTGCGCTACCCTGAACCGCCCCCCCCCCCGCCAGCATGTCATCTAAAAAATGTTATTTTACTGAAATACTTTAAAACTAAACCTAGTGTCTTTTTGGCGCAGTAGGCAGTGCATCAGTCTCATAAAACTAAACCTAGATTTATTTTTTTTTTCCTTTGATGTTTCTGGAATTTTTTCTGATTCATGTCTGGAAAAATTTCAGCAGTGTCTGAAGGTTTTGGGTTGAGTTGAATTGCTGTGAAACAAACTGACCAACATAACTATATTTTTACTACACCAAGCTTCAGTGATGGATATGGTAGTTAGTTAGCGAACTAATCATTCCTAAGGTTGGGTGCCCTGGCATTAGCAACCAAGGCCAGAAAAGACATGAAGTGCTAACATGTCTGAGTTCTGTCTGGATAGAGGGATTCCGGGATACCCAACGAGCACCCGTAAGCTTATATTGTGAATCTACATTAGTGACTTTCGTAAAATGAATGAACCAGATCTAAGCTTAATGAAATAGATTGCTTGTACATGGACTCTAGCTTTGTATCAGCATTACTTTTGTTTTCTTCAGATAGATCCAAAAACATGTTAGCCTATATGTAGATGATCTGTTTTATACAGATTATTGCAAATTACTTACCAGTGTAAGCCAGATTTGCATAGCAGTATGAAGGAGACTAAAATCCAATGTCCATAAAGTAAACCCCATGCCGTATCACCTTCATTGTTTTTCTCACAAGGAAAGCTAAGGGCAGGAATTGGTGATTCTCTAGGATTCTCTAGATTTCACCATTTTCCTCCTCAGAATTTCGCAGCATCTTGTCTTGCTCATAACTCAGCTCTGTGGGTGTTGTCACCATCAGTTGATTGTCTGATCAGGATAATGGTGTGTCGCCATATTTAATTAAGCACTGGATATTAGTGGAGGAAGGCAGAAATTACAAGGAAAATCACAAATACCGTAAGAAATATTTGGAACCCACCAAAAAATTCTAAATGGCATTCTTGGTCTTCTATCTAGTCCTTGACGCCGTATTTTTATGATGGACTATATAGCTTTCTAAGGTTTGGGAAAAAAGGAAATCATGATGATTTTAAATCTGCAACCATATAATAAAAAATAGTTGGGAAAATGAGGGATGCTAATGCTTAATAAGCCTAGGAATGACTAAGACAGGGACATGGGGCTTTCCTGATAGATTTGTAGGACTGCTGTGGAGAAGAAGGAATGTGTTTGTTCTAGGTCAGAGCAGATCTAGGTTGCCAGATCCCCTTCTCTGTGGGGGGATGGGAAGGAGATTTACACATGCATAGGGCATTTTTGGTTATCACAAATAAACTGGGGAGGGGTCACCACAGCCATTTGGTGAGTGGGGCCAGGTATGTTAAATATCTTTCAACGCAGTGGAGAGCCCTGTACAATAGAGAATTGTCCTTCCCAAAGGTGACTTGTCAGCCTTTTGAGAAACATTGCTCCAAGGAATAAAGCTAGAACGGGAGGGTAGGAGTTAAAGGAGGCAGATTTTAGATCAGTGTAACTGGTTTCGAGCTTTCTAAATAGAAGTAAAAATAGCATGGTTGCCTCTCAGCATTCACGTGCCACTCAAGTGGACGGTTTTAGGACGCGGCTTGGATGGTACCCAGCGAGAGATATGGTAGGTTTTTCTACACTGGGAAACAGTTTGGGATACAATAAGGGCTTCCCATTGCTTAAAACCCTGTAACAAAGGACTATCTTCTCTATACTGATGTGTTTATTTGTGGTGCCAAAAAGTTCATACTAAGTGCTAATTGCAGCATTGTGGTCTTCTCTTACAGATTTACACTCTAGACATCGACAGACCAGAGGATTGTTGGGATAAATTTACCTCCAACCGAACACTAGGACTAATAGTTTTGCTAGGGATTGTCCTTGGGAATTTGTGGAAAGAAAAGAAGACAGATGAAGTGAAGAAAAGTATAGATAGTAGAATAGAAAGTTAGCAAATGACGTTGATCTAGGAATCTTTAAAACAGACTTGTGCAAAATACTCTCAGGTCTTATTACCGCATAATCAGACTTGAAGAAGCAGTCTTGCAGTTTGTTCATGAACTGAGAACCAGAAGATGAAAGCATAGACCATCTTTGCCTGGAATTAGTTCAAGCATTTACTAGCAGAATCGTCTTCATGTCTCAGAAACCAAGAACTCTTAAGGATTTGAGTGACCGTGAGTCTTCTGCTTATTAAGATTCCCATCTGCATGAGTTTGGGCGCTTTAAAAGACACCTGATCTGTATCTCACCTAAGTGAATGAATGTAGCAAAACAGACTTTGTCTTTAGGGAAAAACAAAAGCTGCTGTAGAAAGTTGGGGTTTATTGTTCTTTGTTGTAACCTTTACTCACTACCCAAAGTAGTAATTGAGGAAACCATCCTGTTTTTTATATCTTAGGAAAATTTAAATAAGTAAAGAAAAATTTTTATCTACTGTGTCCATGTGTACTTTTGTTACCAGTCCTGACATTGATTTCGTACGTCCAGTGTCTGCACAGCCATGGTGACCAGAGGTCGTGGGTTGAACTGTTGAACTGAGTTGAACTGCTCTGAAAACAAACTGATCAACTTAGTACCAGAGACTATTTTAATTTCTGTTGATTTCTTTTTTTAATCTTCTCAGATTGTAATATGTAGGATAATGGCATGTCCCTTAAGTGTCCTAAGAGATTCTTCCCTTGTCCCCTTCAGAATGTTCTCAACATAGCAGCCAAAGTGATTTCCTTAAAATCTGTGTGAGGTTCTGTCATTTCTCTACTCAGAACCCTCCAGGATCTCCCAGGTTCCTCAGCACAGACTGAAAGTCCTGTCCCCTGCCAGGCCCATCGTGATCTGGCTTCATCTTCCACGGCTTTCCCATAAGCCTCTTGAGCCCCATGGGCTTCCTCAACTGCTGCTCAGCAGGGCGGTGGACTTCTGCCGCCAGGCGTTTGCATGTACACTTCCCCTTGCCTGGAGTGCTGTCCTGGAATTATGTCAGTCCTTCACAGCAGGTCTTTTCCTAAATGTTACCTTCTCAGAGGCTTTTTCTGGCCACTGTTTATAAAATTACATAACAAATGCTACCTATGCTTCCTTTTTTTTTTTTTTTCTCTTCAGAACTTAACACTATTCATGTAAAATATACTTTACATGATTTAAGTGGCTCTCATGGATAGTGGGGTGTAGGGGAGGCAGTTGTTCGTGTGTATGGATTTGGGGCGGCAGTGAACACTAAATGGGGTAATGGTGGTGGTGGTGATGATGCAGCTGACAGAGCACTTGGTGTGCCAGGCCCTGATAACAAAGCAAAGGAAGGTGTAGTGAGCTGTTGCTTTGGCAAATACCGAATCACCGAGAGTGAGGGAGTGGATTTACAAGAGCAGAAGCAGCCACAGTTGTCTACTATAGCAGCAAGGAATTGAGGGGGAGAGTAGAAATGTACTCTGAGGGAAATACAGTTGGCTTCTATCTAATTCTGACATTGTATCAGGATAGATAAACTTTAAATCTGTTGATTTCTGGGTTGGTTTTTCTTTGGTTTTGTTTTTTTCTTTACAAATATATAGATTTTTCTTTTGGGAAAAATCATTTAGGAAAATACACAATTTATCTTGAGAATACAGTAATAAAAAGTTCAGTAATAATACAGAGTTTAAACAGATGGAGGGATGTCTTCAATAATGAAAGAAATGAGAAATGGAAAAAATTGAGCTTAGGAAAGGGTTATGCCTCTTAAAGAAATACCATTTTTTGTAGCAAAAAATGTTCATTTCTAAGTGCCTTTTCCCAGGTGTGGGCTCTAGAAGGATGTTGGCCAGGTTAAATGGTGGAGGAGCATGGCCAGTGGGGATCTGTACTTAGCACAGTGAGGCCTGGTGTGGCATCACCTACATAGTACCGTAAAGAAAACCTTAGAGCAGAATCCCCTTTCCATTTAGGAAAATGTTCCAGTGTCTGAAAGGGCAATAATTCTGTTGAGGACTGGCTGTATGATTTGCCAAAATCTATATAAGCTCTTCTAGACTGGGTGCGTAATTTGCAGATCACCCTGTATTTTAAAATGCCTAAAATCTTAACCCATTAGCACTAATTCCAATTAGAGGAGGATAAGTACTATGTATTTCAATTTTATTTTCCTAAGTTGGTTGATGAACATTAATATGGGACAAATCCTAGAATCAGCAAAATGGCAGCCATTTATGATCAATGGGAACAGGAGAGAACATGGATTAAAATTCAGAGATTGTTTGCCTTCAAAAAGCCACTCAGACATAACTGAATTATTTTAGTTCCTTTTCATTTCATTTCTTCTTTCTTCTGTCCAGTAGAAAAGCTGAATAAGTAGTATAGATACTTAAGGGGCAGATTGAGGGGTTGAAGAAAGATGTAGATTATTAACCTCTGAGATCATGGACTTAATTTAGGGTTGGAAAGAGGTGCAGCTGCCATCCACCCAGTCATCAAGTGCCGGGTTGGGGGGGGGTCTCTCTCCCACATAGCCAGGAGGGTACCACAGCTTCAGATAGTTAAAGTACCTCTTGTTTTGGGAGATCCATTCAATGGAGAGGGTCCTTGCCCTAGGTTTCTGCTGCACGACCACTGTGAGGTGGTCAAGAGCATGTGAAAGAACTTAAACTGAACAGTTACCTCGTAGAAGTTCGTAGTGAGGGGCAACATGCGGTGGAAGATACAGGCAGAGTCAGAAAAAAACCATCCCAAGCACTACCTCTCCTCTTCCTGGACTTCTTTACTAGATCGCCCTGTGCCTCTTCCACATGGTAAAACCTTCCATGGGTCACACCCTGCTCTTTCCCCCTAATCAACGTACACTCCCCCTTAGGCTGGTGTCTTCACTCTCTGCAGGCCACGCTCTTCTGCCCAGCTCTGCCATTACAACTGTCTTGGCGGCTGCTGGATAGCGAGGGCTTGGTCTTTGGAGCAGGCAGCCCCATATGTGAACCCTTCCTGTCGTGCTTGCCAGCTGGAAACCTCTGGCAAGTGAACTGCCCTCAGCCACTGCATTCTCACCCAAACTGGATGGTTGGGAATATGAGACAGTTGGCATATGTTCAAGCCTGTTATGGACTGACTTATATTGTTTCCAAATTCATATATCAAAATTCTACCCCCCAGGAACTCAGACTGTAACCATGTTTGGTGATAAAGTCTCTAAAGAGATTATTAAGTTAAAATGAAGCCATTAGACTAGGCCCTAATCCACTGTGACTGGTGTCCTTATAAGAGGAAGTCTGGACACATGGACACTTGCACCCAGGGATGACTGTGTGAAGGCCCAGAGAGAAGATGGCCACTTACTAGCCAAGGAGACTGACCTCGGAAGAAACCAGCCTTGTCCACACCTTGATCTCGGACTTCTGGCATCCAGAATTGAGAAAAACAAATTTCTCTTTTTTAAGCCATTCAATCTGTGACATTTTGTGAGGGCAGTGCTAGCGAACTTAGTACAAAGCCCCAGTAGCTAATTTAGCACAGAAAAAGACGCGCTTCAAATACAGTTCACTGGAAAGCTCTTCCTCTTCCACCCAGTCCTAGCTGTTTGTCCTAAAACACAAATGTTAGCCCTTCTAGTAATTACAACAATGGTGGACTGAATAAAATCCTCCAAAGATCTCCCTGTTCTAATGTCCAGAAACAGTTTATGTGTTACTTTATGTACTAAATATATAGTATATATATATAGCTGATTTCTGGATGGAACATTCAGTTCTTCCAGTATTATTTTTACTTTTCAATATTACATTTAAAAAAGTGGCTTTGCAGATGTGATTGAGAAGAAATTGAGATGGAGATTATCATGGTTATCTAGGTGAGCCCACTGTAATCACAAGGCTCTTTATAAGAGGCACGCAGGAAGGCCAAGGTCAGTTCCAAGAGGTGGAATGAGGGAAGGAGACCCCAACGGGACTCATGAGGTTAAAGTGATGCAAGGGGTGGGTGGTGAGCCAAGGAATGCAGATGAGAGACAAGGACACAGATTCTCCCCTCAGAACCTCTAGAGGGAACTAACCAGCTGACAAACTTGATTTCCACCCAGTGGAACTGAGCTGGGACTGCTGACCTTCAGAGCTGTAGGATTATAAATTCGTGTTGTAAGCCAGTAAGTTTGTGGTACTATGTTATAGCAGCAACAAGTAAACTAATACAACAACTGTTCAAGCTCTGGCTGACCTCTGAACAGCCAGAGTGCATGGTCGGTACCAGCAGAGCAATTGCTAAGAACGCAAGTCCAGTACCACCTCACACCAGTCAGAATGGCTAAAATTAACAATTCAGGGAAAAGACGAGGTGTTGGTGAGAATGTGAAGAAAGGGGAACCTCCTACACTGTTGGTGGGAAAGCAAGCTGGTGCAGCCACTCTAGAAAACAGTGTGGAGGTTCCTCAGAAAGTTGAAAATAGAGCTACCCTATGATCCAGCAATCACACTACCGGGTATTAACCCTAAAGATACAAACGTAGTAATCCAAAGGGGCACATGTACCCAAATGTTCATAGCAGCAATGTCCACAACAGCCAAACTATGGGAAGAACCTAGATGTCCATTAACAGATGAATGGATCAAGAAGATGTGGTCTATATACACAATGGAATACTATGCAGCCATCAAAAGAAATGAGATCTTGCCATTTGCAATGACATGAATGGAACTAGAGGGTATTCGGCTGAGCAAAATAAGTCAATCAGAGAAAGACATTTCTCATATGATCTCTCTGAGATGAGGAATTAGAGAGGAAGGGCAGGGGGTCGTGGGGAGTAGGGAGGGAAAAAATTGAAACAAGTTGGGATCAGGAGGGAGACAAACCATAAGAGACTCTTAATCTCAGGAAACAAACAGGGTTGCTGGGGGCGGGGGAGAGGGTGGCTGGGTGATGGACATTGGGGAGGGTATGTGCTATGGTGAGTGCTGTGAACTGTGTCAGACTGAGGATTCAGAGACCTGTACCCCTGGGGCAAATAATACATTATATGTTAATTAAAAAAAACAAACATACACAACTCTAGGAAATAGCTTGTGTGGATTGGAATCTCTGCTCTAACACCTGCCAGCTGGATGAACTTGAGCTAGGTATGTGATCGCTCTATGCTTCAGTTCCTCCAACAGGACTCATGAGTCCCCTTCTGGAAATCCTCAGTCTCCATCTATTAGAATCCAGACTCCATGGTAACTGGGGCTTTCTTTGTCTTAGTCACTAAAATAGCCCCAATACACCATACCGTAGGCACTCAAATAAATATTTGTAATTTATCATACAGCAGTGTGCCTTTTTTTCATCTTTATTATGGAAGTATATTGACATGCAATGTTATATTAGTTTCAGGTGTACAAATAGTTGATTCAACAATTCCGTACATTATGTGATGCTAGTGTGCTAACATTTGAGTACTTGTCACATCTACTCTTAGGTGCAACAATTAGAAATCATTAATGCCATACAACACATTAAAAAATTCACCATGTGAGGCACCAGAAAAAAATACAAATTTTCATTTTCATGATTAAAACTGTAAAAATATATATAATGGAAATTTTAAAAATAAAAATAGAAGCTATGTCACAGGTAGTAAGTTCTTATAATTTTGCTTTATAATAAAATTGGGGCGCACTTGTCCTAAATTTCATGTTTTAAGCTGATTTATGAATGGAACATTCAGTTCTTCCAGTATTATTTTTACTTTTTAATATTACATTTAAAAAATAGACTTCAGCACAACCTATATGGAGTCCCTATAAAAACAAAGGGAAGAAGATTATTATTATGTTACTAACTTCTTTCCAAAATAAAGGATAGGATTACATACTATCCAAAGGTCTGTAACTTCAGTCTCAAGACTTCCATGCCTTCCTTGAAGTGATCATTGTTAACCCACGTCTGAAAAAGAACTACAGTTCTAACAAGAAAATCAACCCCAACACACTACCCAAGCTGAAACACCCTTCTGGCTACCAGCCAAGTCTATAAAGCAGTCACTTCACCATCTCCCCGTGAAGCTAACATACTTTCTTAATCCCTCAGTCCAAAGCCTTCTTGTAATTATGGGCAATGAGTCGCCACATCTCCCTCATTATCAGAAACATATGGCCAGGAAGGGCAACACCACCTTCTTGTCCTTGGGAATAACTGACAAAGGGCATTAATGAAATGTTGCCCACAGCTTGCTTTTCTTCTCTTTTCAAAGCAACATTAACTGCATTTTTTTTCCTAATGCAAAAGTGACACATATGTCATGGGAAGTCTAGAAACACAGAAAAGCACAAAGGGGAACGTGGAGTTGATTTTAACATCATTGTCCAGAAAGTATGTGCTATTACCAGACTGATACTCTTCTAGATTTTTAATCTTCATAAAAACATATTTTTAATAAAATTGGAGTCACATTGCTCTCCTTTTTCAAAATCTACTTCTATTTTACTTAATATTTTCTCACGACATTAAGCCTTCTTTCAAAATATGAGCGGTTTTTGGCTGCATAGGTTATCATCACATTTCCCTGTACTATTTTTTAATTCTATTATTGATTCCGTGGCATTTTTACTTTTTTTCCACTCTCACAAACATGAGTGCTACGAATAGATTCATGTCTTTAGGTGCATCTCTGATTATTTCTATAGAATAAATTGCTAGAAGCAGAACGTCTCTGTGTGCAGATGTCCAGGGAGTGTGGTGCAGGAGGAGAAGGTTGGATATGGTGGTATGCACATTTTAGAGAAAGGTCCATATTTTTACCGGCAGCACTTGAGGGCCTCTTTCCTCAGGTCTAATCAGCACTAAGACATCATTTTTTAATGTCTGCCAATTACAAGGTAAGATAGTACATTTGCACTGAGATACAGAGATATTTAGTTACTCTTCCTCACCTATTGACATTTTAAGCAGAATATGGGGAAAACTCCATAGCTTTCCTATCTCAGCGTCGAGCTAGAACCCGAAGAACACAGGGAGGAGAACAGCACGAGCAGACGCTGATCGCTTGTGGGGTGAGTAAATGGGACTGTCGGAGCAGGGAGGGGTCATAGAGACTACCTAGACCAGAGAGTTCCTCTAACTTGTTAAGGTAACAGAGAGGGCACCTGGGTGGCTCATTGGTTGGGCGACTGCCTTTGGCTCAGGTCATGATCCCGAAATCCCGGGTCGAGCCCCGCATTAGGCCCCCAGCTCTGCAGGGAGTCTGCTTCTCCCTCTGACTTTCTCCCCTCTCATGCTCTTTCTCTCTCTCTCTCGAATAAATAAATAAAATCTTTCAAAAAATAGTCAACAAAAATACATTTTTTTCAGATAAAATCTTACATAAACACAGATGAAAGTGGAGGCATGTCCCTTTAACCTGGATGAAGGTTAAAGGGAACGCTCCCTTCTGAGCGTTCATTTCTCGTTGAAGAGAGCCCCTGGGGAGCCTTGAGATTCTCACACAACCCAGCTGGGAAACTATCCCCTGATTTTGTTTTTAAGGAAACTAAAACCTAGAGAAATACTTTACTCATAATCACAACGACTTACTGTCAGATGAGAACTGAAATAAGAATGACCGTTTAAATTTATACAGTTACTAACTGTATGACTTTGAACCAAATATTTAACTTTTCTGGGCTCAGCTTGTTTGAAATGAGGATTAAAACAGCATCTACCTTATGGTGGCAGTCTAAGGGCTGCCCGAGAAAATAAAATCATCTCCAGTCTCATGACTCAACCACGTCTGTGTATTGACGACTCCCAAATATGTGCCCCCAACCTAACCTCCCCCTTGAACTTGAACTGGACAAATTGGCTCTTGAACTGCCTACTCGATACTCCTCTCTGAGTGCCCAACAGGCACCTCTATCTTAACGGTCTGCAACTGAGCCCCGACCTCCCTCCTCGAACCTCCTCCCACCCTCCGTAACGTCTCGGTAAGGGCATCTGCTCATCCTGCCGGTCTGCCCAGAACCTTGGGTTTGTGCACAATGCCCCCATTTCTTTCACGTTCCATATCCAAGATCTTAGAAGCACTTCTTGGCTCTACCTTCAAAATACATGCAGAACCCCAGCTTTTCTTAGCACCTCCGCCATATCACCCTGGTCCCAGGACTACTTCCTCTCCCGGATTCGTGCTTCCTAACTGGTCTCCCTTCTCTTCCCTTCCCCTGTCATTCCATTCTCACCCCAAGAGCCGGGGGGGATGCTGTTAAGACATAAGCCAGCCCCTGCCATGCCTCAGCTCAGAACCTCTCAGTAATGATGCAAACGCTAATTGGATTTCTATCTGATTAGTTAGTTTAAAACTCTTAAGAATCTTCTTTTAAAAATTAACTTTATTAATTAGCTATTTTCCTTAGGCAACACTGAGCATTGTACCCTGACTTCCTTTATACCTAGGCAGTAGAACTATGACACTGTATCTGTGAGAGAATTACTGGGATCCAGTGTCAGGTCCTATATCAGGAATGCCTCATAAGCACAAGCTGTTTCCCATTTACGTTATTTCCTGCAAGACAGATAAGGATGACTTTAACGTCAAGAGTGAATTTATGTCTGTGATCATCAGTATTTTAGTATTAAAAATAAACACTCCATATTTTAAATGCAGTTGAAAACGCTACAAATAAAGTTTTTTTAAATCACATTTTTAAAAAAATACTTTATTTATTTGTTTATCTGACAAAGAGAGATCACAAGTAGGCAGAGAGGCAGGCAGAGAGGAGGAAGCAGGCTTCCCACTGAGCAGAGAGCCCGATGCGGGACTCGATCCCAGGACCCTGAGATCATGACCTGAGCCGAAGGCAGAGGCTTTAACCCACTGAGCCATGGAGGCGCCCCAATAAGAAAGTTTTTTTTTTTTTTTAACACAAACTCATTTATTATTCATCAAAAATTGTTGAGGTCTCCGGATATGCAGAAGAATGTAGAAAAAGGTATGTAACTTTATAATCTCTCCCCATTCATGTTACTGGTTTTCTTTCTTTCGTTTCTGGCTGGTCTTCCTCGTGTGTGTAGATAGGCCTTCCTCTAAAGTCAATGTCAATGAAAGTTACAGTAACACATGTAAATGTGTTCTAGAAAGAAGGAACCACAAGTGTGAAGCCTTACAATATGGACAGATCAAGCAGAACAAAAAGGTCAAATTTCTGATTGTATTTCCATAGCCATGCTACATTATAAAAAGCAGTAATGAGAAGGCCAATGGAAAGACAAAATGGTACTGTTACTTTGGAAAATAGTTTCTTATAGTTAACTCTGCATTTGCTATAGGACCTGGCAATCTCAAACATGCATATTAGAGAAAATAAAACTTGGTTCACACGAAAACCTGCACATGAATGTTTACAGTAGCTTGATTCATAATCACTCCAAACAGGAAAAAAACAAGTGTCCTCCAGTGGTGAAGGGTTAGCAAACTGGGGTGGGTGGGTGGGTGTTGGTGTGCACATGTACAGGCATGAAATGGAACATCATTTATTACTCATCACTAAAAAGGAACAAACCAATGACATAGGCAGCCGCGTGTGTGGATCTCAAATGCTAAGTGGAAGAAGCCAGGCTTCAAAAGCAATGTACTGGAGAGTTTCTGGAAAAGGCAAAACTACGGGGACAGAAGAACAGGCAGTGGTTGCCAGAAACTGGAGGTCGGGAGAAGAGTTGAATACAAAAGAGCATGAGGGAACTGGGGAGGTGATGAAACTGTTCTATATCTTGATTTCGGTGTTTTACAAAATTGTATGCATTTGTCAAAACTCAGAACTGTACACACACACACACACACACACACACACACACACACAGGTAAATTTTACGGTATGTTAATTATACCACACACAAAATGAATGGAACTCATTTTCATCAGCTTGCGGCAAGAAGACCAAAAAGGCAAACACGCTGTTGCTGTGCTCACTCAGTCAGGAGCTAGACTCCTCTGGCTGTGAATCTGTCTGCCCATGGATTTATGTCCCAGAAGAACTACCCTCTTCTGAGCCCTACCTTCCCAAAGTTGGCATCTGAATAAGAAATAAAGAAGTGAATAGGTAAATAAATAACTATACTGTTTAAAATAATATAATCGGACACAGTGGCAAGTTACACACTGGCAAGAAGAAAAACAAAGCTCGATGTAGGCAGAATTACAGAGAAGGGAGGGTGTTTGATAGAATGCCAGGGAAAGCGTTCTGAATGACAGCTGGACAGAGGGCAACAAGGGTGCCTGGGGAGCTCAGTCGTTAAGCATCTGCTTCAACTCAGATCATGATCTCGGGGTCCTGGGATCGAGGCCTGCATTAGGCTTCATGATGAGCGGGGAACCTGCCTCTCTCCCTCCCTCCCCCTGCTTGTGCTCTCTCTCTCTCTTTCAAATAAATAAATAAACTCTTAAAAAAATAACTAGGGGGCACCTGGGTGGCTCAGTAGGTTAAAGCCTCTGCCTTCGGCTCAGGTCATAATATCAGGGTCCTGGGATCGAGCCCCGCATCGGGCTCTCCGCTCAGCGGGGAGCCTGCTTCCCCCTCTCTCTCTGCCTGCCTCTCTGCCTACTTGTGATCCTCTGTCTGTCAAATAAATAAATAAACTCTATTAACAAAAAATAAGTAGAGCAACAATGTTGCAGATGAAGGAACAGCAAGACTGTCAGCCTTGAACCAGGGGTGAGTCAGATACAAGGAGCAACAGGAAGGGCAGATTGCTGGTTCCATACCTCCTAACCAGACCACATGACAAATTCAGATGATTTTAGTGAACATTTAACAAAATTATAAAATACGGGGAAAAATTTGGTCCCTCTCTTTCAAAATGATAACGTGAAGGTACAGTTACTCTCAAAAGAAAACTGGAAAACAAAACAATTATGTCAGTGTTCCTACTTGCAAACTAGTCAGTCTAGGCAGACTTATCAAGAGAGTATCAGGAAGCTCCCAGAAATGAAGAACTGGTGTACTAATTATTAATTTATTGCCTCTCAGCTCTCAACTCAGTCTTCATTGTCTGCTCTGCAATAATGGAGGTGGACCCTGTAAACCCTTCTCCTTGGCAATGAGCATGATATGAAGCTTTGTCAGTACAGCGTGGGGAGGGACCCTGCAGGAGGAAGGGCTCTTCCTCCTGATTCGGGTGTGTTTCCATTTGCTTCTTGCTTCTACCTGTGGCGACCAGCAGCACGTGGTGGGGACATCCCAGAATGCTCCTTCCTGGGTGTTAAGAACAGAATTGTGAACCCCCCAAATTCCTCTGTTGATGGCCCAACCCCCCGTGCCTTAGAATGTGACTGTGTTGGGGGTTTGTTACAGGAGCTCTAGTAAATGCATATCCCATGGGCGCACATTAGGGCCAGCCCTTAGCCCCATTGCCGCCCAGCGACCACCGGCGGCAACCACCCTGACATTAGGCTTCCAGACTCTCAGCTGGGAAAATGGGCTTCTTGATGCGCCAAATCCCTGCACAGTCCTGCCACCAGCCTTCATTTTCCTACACTCTGGGGTAGCTTGCCAGCCTTGTGCACATGTACCCTAGAGGTTGATCCTGCTGGTCAGTTCCTGGCCATGATTTCCTGGGCAGGCTCAGCCGTCCTGTCCTCTGGAAGGGTGTTCCCTGCTTGTCCGGTGTCTATAAACCAGGGTCAGCCAAGGGCCACCCAGCACCTGGGGCCCCATGTCGAGAGCGGAAATCACTCCTCCAAGCTGGTGTGAGTCCCATCTCCGGGAGAGGGACACTTTCCAGGTTTATTTCTTCCTTGGGTACTTTTCGCCACACTAGGACATTCTTCAGCATCCTTTCTATTCCTTATAGTCATTACTCTGTTATCAGTAATTCTTTTTAAAAAGACTTTGTTTTTTTTATTTATTCATAGGGAGCACAAGCAGGGGGAGGGGCAGAGGAAGAGGGAGAGGGAGATGATCTCCAGTAGACTCTGCACTGAGCGCAGAGCCCAACACGGGGCTCTATCTTGCCACCCTGAGCGGATGACCTGAGCCCATACCAAGAGTCGGCGCCCACCCCGCGGAGCCCCCCGTTGATACGTCTTTATATTGAACTTTCCTGCTCAATGTGTTTCAGACTCTCCCAGGACGCTCCGACGGACATAGATTTGGCCCTGGGAGCAGCCCAGGAGGGAGCCCTGCAAAGGTGGGGTTTGGAGGTTGCTCGGCCACACCCTCTGGTCATTGCTGAGGGCAGAGCTCCTTGACCACGAGCGACAGGAAGCCAGGAGTCCCTGGTATCTCAAAGCCACACCGTCCCCTGCACCTGGCTGTGAGGAAGCGGAATCGGAAGCCCAAGGGGTCGCCGCCTTTCACTGTGGAGGCAGTTGATTGTGAGGAGTGGGACACGGGTGTGACACGGGTGTGGGGGGTGTGACACGGGTGTGACACGGGTGTGGGGGGTGTGACACGGGTGTGACACGGGTGTG
>NC_081557.1:270153929-270162034 GCF_022355385.1 Mustela nigripes | reverse complement strand
AGGCGTGTGGGGGGACACGCGTGTGCGGAGGGCGCGCGCGCTGCTAATGACACACGCGAGTCCTCGCGCTCCCAGCTTTCTGGCCGGAGCTTCCACGCGGCCCCGCAGGTCCCCGCGGCCCCCGAGGGCTGGTCCCCCGAGGGCTGGTGGCGGAAGCAGGAGGCACGGCCGCCCGCGCTCCCGAATCAAAACAATGTCGGATTTCCAGCTTCTGAGCCGCTCTGTCCCGTGGCCGCCGCTGGCCGCTGCGTGGGGACCTTCGCTGAGGCCCGGGGCCGACCCCTCCCGCGGCTCTCGGGAAGGCCGGGACCCGCCTCGGGCTCGTCGCCTCCTCTCCCGCCGGCGGCACAGGCCGGGGGTGACACCTCTGTTCCCAGAGGCCGCGCTGACCCCGACCCCGACCCCGAAGCAGTGGGTGCGCCGTCACCGGGGCCGGGGTCCGCGGTCCTCCCCGGTGACGTGAGGACGAGACGCGGGAAGCGCAGCGGGGCCGGGCCGGACGCTCCGCCGCCAACGCCGACCCGACTGCGGGGGAGGCCGTCGAGCCTGGGGCGTCGGGGCTCGGCCTGGGGACCGCGGGGCGGGTCACCGCGGCGCCGCCTCCGGCCCGTGTCCCAGGAGAGCCCAGGAGACCGCGGCCCCGACGGAGGCATCTGCGCCTGGGGACGCCCGGCGGCTGCTCCCGCGCGGGGTCGGCGGGTTCCCGCAGGCCGCGGTCCCGGCCCGGAGGGTCCGTTTCTCTCCCAGGATCGAATTCCCGACGGGTTTGCGGAGCGAGCGCAGGAGCCCGAACAGGGGCGGCTCCCGCCGTGCAAGGAGCCGGGTGCGGGGCTCGTCCCGGGACCCCAGGCCGTGACCGGAGCCGGAGGCGCCCGGCGTGTAGCGGCCGCAGGAGCTCTGCGGGCCTCGAGGCGCGTCCGCCGTCGGGTCGCTTTGGCTCCCGGAGCTCCGGCCACGGCGAAGCGGCCGAACAGCCGCGGGGCCCCTACGGCTCGTCGGACCGCGGGGAAGACTCCGCCCCCGCCGCCACGAGCCGCGCCGACTGTTTTACTGCGAAGTCGCCGCTGCTTCCTCGGTTCTTCAACGGCGAGAATCGACCGACTCCGGGGCGTCCTGCGGCCCACCCTAATCAGAGCCGCGCAGGGAAGGAATCGGGGCGCCCCGCCTGGTGAGGGGCAGGGCAGGGCCCGAGGGCCGGGCCGCCTCCACTCTCGGCCGCCCCGACCTCTCACCTCCCCGCGGGCGTTCGGAGCCAAAACCCTCAACCGGGCCCGAGGCGCACAGAAGTGCTGCCGAGGCGCACCGGGGCGGGAGTGCGGGGGGACCCGGCCCTCTAGCTCCTCTGCGATTGGGGGTGATGCGGCTGCTTTCCATCGTTTCTCCTTTGCGGAAAGAGGTCCGGGGAGCCCGCGGCTGAGGGACGGAACCTGACGCCCGTGCGTTCGCTCTAGTCATTTCCCTCTTGTGGCCAATAGTGGACGGACCAGCCCAGCCCCGCCGGATCCATAAACTCGGACCTTTCTAGGCCGGCACGCGAGGCCCCCTTACCCCTCAGCTAGGTCCCCCCACCCCGGACTGAGGTATTTCCTGGGAAATGAGACTTTCTGTGCTGCAGCTGGGCAGCCCCCAGGCAAACCCTCACCCTTATCATACCCTTGCGTGGCCCCCATTCCTGTCGCCGGGTTGCCTAGAAGCACGGGAAAACAGAAAAATGAATCGCTCTACCTGATTTGGCTCTATTTTAGGACCAAATTAAGTATGTCAATCTATGTGTTTTTTTTTTTTTTTTTTTTTTTTTTGCTAAAGCACACTCTAATTTTTATATATATTTTAGCCCCTAGTATTGATTCCAATCAGATGGTAAAAATATTTCCCGTAAACTCAATGGATGAGTAGTTCATGTGACACAGCCTCATTGCCCCAAATTACATAAACTTCAAAATAATTTCCTCAGAATGTTCAGCATATCAACACCAATCAAAAATCCAGAACATGGGCGCCTGGGTGGCTCAGTGGGTTAAGCCACTGCCTTCGGCTCAGGTCATGATCTCAGGGTCCTGGGATCGAGTCCCGCATTGGGCTCTCTGCTCAGTACGGAGTCTGCTTTCCCCTCTCTCTCTCTCTGCCTGCCTCTCCATCTACTTGTGATCTCTTTCTATCAAATAAATAAATAAAATCTTTAAAAAAAAAATCCAGAACATATGAGGGGAACACATCAGGGGAACAAAGAGCATATAGATAAACTTCCCGTACAGGCAATGTGGGGACTCCTTCAGGTTTTTTTTACATCTCAGGCGGACTTCGTGAGTGTTGGGACTGGTCTGGCAGATACCCAGCTCATTTCAGGGACCAGTTGAAACAGGTTCCCCTACTCCTCTGCCATGTTGCCGGCTTGAGCCTCTTTCAGACTTTCTTTCAACAGCTGCCCACGGAGCCTTTTTTCTTTAAAAGATTATTTCAGCGGTGCCTGGGTGGCTCAGTCATTAAGCATCCGTCTTCAGCTCAGGTCATGATCCCGGGAGTCCTGGAATCAACCCCCGCACTGGGCTCTCTGCTAAGCAGGGAGTCTGCTTCTCCCTCTCCCTCTGCCCGCCTCTCCCCCTGGCTTGTGTTCTCTCTCTCTCTCTCTCAATCTCTCTCTCAAATAAATAAATAAATAATCTTTTTTAAAAAGAACAAAATAAAATAAAAGATATTTCAGTTCTCATTTTTTGACCCTTTTACTTCCTCATACAGAGAGACTAATAATCAGGTAAATGTTCAGAAGGCAGAGAAGGACAGTAAGGAAGCAGTTTTCTTTCATGCTGGAATCCCAGGTTCAAGCACATTCAACTTCAAAACAACCCCAGCAGCCTCTGCCCCGGGCACCGCCAGTCACCTAACAGAGAGGTAGGTGTGACATGCTGAGGATGAAAATTAAAGTATGGAAGTGCTTGTTACTGGTTTCCTTCTTAAAATAAAATAAAAAGTGAAGAGGACTAGGGGCACCTGGGTGGCTCAGTGGGTTAAGCCTCTGCCTTCGGCTCAGGTCATGATCTCAGGATCCTGGGATCGAGTCCTGCATCAGGCTCCCTGCTCAGCGGGGAGCCTGCTTCCTCCTCTGTCTCTGCCTGCCTCTCTGCCTACTTGTGATCTCTGTCTGTCAAATAAATAAAATCTTAAAAAAAAATAAGTGAAGAGGACTTAAGGTCTCTCCCCACAGGTCCATCAGGAGAAACTGATGTCACGAGCCCCACTCCTTGAGTGCCACCGCACCAGGACTCCGTGCATGAAGGATTTTGCACTCAGTAATTGAGTTTAGTGGAAGGAAGAGAAAGAGGGAGGCTGAGTAATGGCACCAGGTCGTCCAGGTGGTAAATGGTGATGCTGGGATTCTGTCTGTGACCAGAGAGTCCAGAGTCCTCGCGATCAATGGTCGTTGTGTGCCCCTTCCCAGGCATGAATGCGCTCACACGCAAGGGAACGGAGAAAGACTCAGTGGTCACAGACTGTTTTGAGCAAGAGTTGAAGCAAAAAAGCAAGACCCACTTTTATGAATACTAAAGACCCAGAACTAGGAAGTCGACATCCCTAAACTGTGCAATGATAGCAGTGTTAAAGGCCGAAAAGAGAATGCAGGCCGTCGGAAATGTTACCCCAGTGACGGAGGCCAGTTCCTTAGAGGAGAGGAACTGGAAATTGACATCAGGACCTTTAGGATTGTGTAAAGTGCAGGGTGGATTCAGTTGTTCTCTTTTGGGTTTTTCGTTTTTTTGTGTTTTTTTTTTTTTTTACAGGTTTGAGGTTTTTGAAATTGAAGTATAATGAACGTCCAGTGTTATATTAGTTTCAGAAGGACAGCCGAGAGACTCAACTCTTCTCTACCTTTCTCAGTGCTCATGATGTCAAGTGTAGTCTTAATCCCCATCCCCTGTTTCACCCATCCACCCCCGCAGCCCCCACACCCGCTCACCTCCCATCAGGAAACCACTAGTTTGTTCCAAGTAGTTAAGACTCTGGGGTTTTTGTTTATCTCTTTTCTTCTTCGTTCTTTTGCTTTGTTCTTCACGTTCCAAATGTGAGGGAGATCACGGCATTTGTGTTTCTCTGACATTTCACTTACCATTATACCTACACACTAGCTGTGTTCTGTTGTTGTAAGTGGCAAGATCTCATTCTTTTTTATTATTAAATATTTTATTTATTTGTTCATGAGAGACACAGAGAGAGAAATGCAGAGGGAGAAGCAGACTCCCCACCAAGTAGGGAACCCAATGTAGGACTCGATCCCAAGACCCTGGGATCATGACCTGAGCCAAAGGCAGCCACTTAACCAACTGAGCCACTCAGGCGCCCAATCTCATTCTTTTTTGTGGTTCAATAATATTTCATTGTTTTTATATACCGCATCTTTTTTTTAATCCGTTCATCTATCAGTGGATCCTGGGGCTGCCTCTATGTCTCGGCTGTTGTGAATAATGCTGCCGGAAACACAGAACGCACGGATCCCTCTGCATTAGTGTTTTTATTTTCTTTGGATAGATACCCCACAGTAGAATTATTGGATCATATGGAGATTTCTTTGGCTTCTCAGAGGCAAATCCTACGTGAAGCTTGCGGTTCCAGGATCAAAGGCAGGTCTCACAAGGGACCCCGGCTCTACCACATAGGGCAGTAGCGTTGGTTCTTGCCACACCTTACATTGGTAGTCTTTTTTTTTTTTTTAAGATTTTATTTATTTATTTGACAGACAGAGATGACAAGTAGACAGAGAGGCAGTCAGAGAGAGAGAGGGAAGCAGGCTCCTTGTAAGCAGAGAGCCCGATGCGGGGCTCCATCCCAGGACCCTGGGATCATGACCTGAGCGGAAGGCAGAGGCTTTAACCCACGGAGCCACCCAGGCGCCCTACATTGGTAGTCGACATCCATTAAGTGAGGTCCCAGCTCCTTCGCCACGTCAGTCGTTATCTCCATTTGAGAGACGTAGGATTTCTCAACTTGAAGTGTCCTTGCACTCAGGCCAGGGGACATGACAGGAGGCTTCTTTCCAATTTCTTAGGGGACACTCCCAGCAGGATAAGCCCACACTCGGGCGTGATTGGTCAAACAGCATGACCAGAGGAAACCATTCAGCTCCTCTTCCAGATTGGAGGAGGCGGCATCTTCCTGACCTAACGTCTCCTAACGTCTCAAAACCTGAAATCAAAGAACAGAACAAAACAGAACTCTGAAATCAGCCTTCAGCAGTTGGCCTCAGTGGTCCCACACAGTTTTTAAATAATCTCCTACTGCTTCTTCCTTCCTCCTTATCAATGGGGAAATGGTGGGAGTTTGTGGGACAGGAGCCATGGGGTGACGAGTTTTCTGAGGCTTCAATTTCAAGGTCTATAGGCTTTACACTCGTGGTCTCGAAAGTCCCCCTTCGCCTCAGAACATCATAGCCCAGCATAAAGGAGTTCCATGTTTCTTCATTTTTTATTAACTCAGAATCCTTATCTCTAAGGGCAAACCCTTTCTTTGCTCTTAGTCTTTTTGAAGGAAACAAAGGGAGGCATGCAGACTGTAGGACTCTATGTACAGGAAGTTCTGGAATAGGCAAAACTGATCTATAGTGACAGGAACCACACCAATGGTCTTCGGGGTGGGGGGCTGGGCAGTGAGGCCCAGGGAACTTGGAGGTCATAGAAAATGTTGTCTCTCTCCTCACTCTCTCTGTCTCTCTAAAACAAACAAACAAATAAATAAAATCTTTGAAAACAATTCAGCTCTGTTTCCCAAAGTCTGGGATATATGTCCAATCACATGCAATCCTCCCTGACCACCATGAACCCTAGAATAACCGGATTACATTTTTCCCATGAGTTCGTGTCACTTCTGCTACTCTGACCAGTTCCTTTTGTGGCTAGCACTTGGTACTTACTTCCTCTATGTTCTGAGAATACCTCCACATTAAAAAAAAAAAAAATTGCTGGCTCCCTAGGGCATGATAGTTTTTAGATAAAAAAAGGCCTCTGAGATCAGTAACCACTACTTTACATCGTTATGTGAAACATCTAAAATCCTTAAGGGTTGGGGCACCTGGGTGGCTTAGTCGTTAAGCGTCTGCCTTAGGCTCAGGTCCTGATCCCAGGGTCCTGGGATCGGACCCCCTGTTGGAACCCCTGTTGGGCTCCCTGCTCAGTGGAAAGCCTGCTTCTCCCTCTCCCACTCACCCTGCTATTGTTCTCTCTTTCTCTGTGCCTCTCTCTATAAATGAGTAAATAAAATATTTTTTTAAAAAATCCATAAGGGTTTAAGGTGTTTGCCCAAAGTCAGGCAGTAAAGAAAACTGCAATGGAACACCATCTCCATCAGGCCACTGTGTCCCCGTTGGGCTGATGTTTCTTGCCTAGCAAGCAACCAGCCAAGAGCTGCGTGGGGACTGAATTTAGTGTGGGCTCCACTTCCTTTGCCAAGCTGTGAGCACTGCTTGAGGCTCTACCCCTGCTTAGAGGAGACAGCCTCTAATTTTCATAAAGGTGCGATTTGGCTAATAGCAGCTCTGATCTGTCATCAAACTTCTTTCCAAATTATTTCAAATTTAAGCTTTTTAAAAAAATTTTGTCGGGAAGAAATTCAGCATCTTTATTTTAAAAAAATGAATATCCTGTAACTTTCATAGATCCTAACAGTTTTTATAACATCTTTTTCAAATGTTGTTTTGTGAATTCTTTTATTTTAAGAGAGAGCAAGAGGAGCATGAGTGTGCGCTGCGGTGGGGAGGAGCAGAGGGAGAGGAGAGAGAACCTTGAGCAGGCTCCTCCCTTATGTGGGGCTCCCCCTCACAACCCTGAGATCATGACCTGACCTGAAATAAGAGCTGGACACCTAGCCAACTGAGCCACCCAGGAGCCCTTGTTTTGTGAATTCTGAAGCAACCCAGGACCTTCGTGGAGTTGATTCCCTTCACTTCTGCAGAGCCAGGCCAGGGATCCGCTTGGAGTGAGAAGGTTAACCCTGAACTCTGGGGCAGGAGCAAAGGAAGACTTAAGCCTCAGCCACCCATAAGGCAACTTTAAGTCTGATATAAAGGACATGGCCCAAGGAAACAAGAACTGAGTCCCAAAGGAAAGTTCTGGAGTCAGAGACAAGCACAACAGAGGAGTTGAGAGGCAGAGCCTGGAAAGGCTTCCTGAGACAATGGGTGATGTCCTTTTGTAGGGTGCCTCCTGGGTGCCTTGGATGAGTAGGAAAAGTAGAAAGCCCTAGTGGATCTACAGAGACCCAGGTCAGCATAGAATTGCTACTGGTTGCCAAGAGGATTCAGTAAAAGCAGAGACCAGTGTCCCGGTCTATGTGGGATAAGGCAGCGCAACCAGATCCCCCAGTAAGGGCCCACTGGGTAAAACAAAATCCTGCCGTGGGCCAGTATTCACTCCACCCAGTGCCATAAGAATGGCTGCATTTTCCCCCTCCAGATGCCATTTTGGTCAGGCAGAGGAGGAGATAGGAAAACACCTGAAAGATAGCACTTACCCAAAAGAGATTAGGTTAACCCAAAAGTTGTCTCTAATATTATCTTTACCTCGAAAGTATATGCTCAGTGATCTACTGTCACCCCACCATCCCATCTCCCCATCAGAGGAAACGGCACCTTCAGAACCAGAGCATAGTTACAGAGAAGAATGCTGCTTTTTCTACCTTTCAGTGCAGCTTAATCCATTACATCTGGTCCTTTCAATTCCAGAAGGCATGCTCTGCACACTCTCCGGGAGTCATGGAATTCAAATATTGCTTGTCAGTGTGAGCTTGATGCTCTTGTGCATAGAAAAAGATTATTCAGAGGTTACTTTTAAAAATGAATATTTGATTCATTAGTGTTACAATTTAAAAACTTAGCTTCCCTTAAGGTTTTAAGTTCAACTTAGAATTCTTATTGTTCTTTTATAAATACAGAAAAAAAATTTTTTTAAGATTTTATTTATTTATTTATTTGTCAGAGAGAGAGAGGGAGAGAGAGCGAGCACAGGCAGACAGAACGGGAGGCAGAGGCAGAGGGAGAAGCAGGCTCCCTGCGGAGCAAGGAGCCCGATGTGGGACTCGATCCCAGGACGCTGGGATCATGACCTGAGCCGAAGGCAGCTGCG
>NC_081557.1:270090245-270153829 GCF_022355385.1 Mustela nigripes | reverse complement strand
GATGTGGGACTCGATCCCAGGACGCTGGGATCATGACCTGAGCCGAAGGCAGCTGCTTAACCAACTGAGCCACCCAGGTGTCCCTAAATACGGAAAATTTTAAAAACCACTTTGAAGGTCCTTAAATATTATTTGATGCCATTTATAAGTGTTATTAAATAAACTTCCCAAACCTTTTAAAGTACCTTTATAAATCTAATATTTTATTTTCCTCATAAATACAGAACTCTTTGATTAATATTAAAACTTTTCTGGGCATCTAAATAATGAACACAAATCTAACAAATGAAGCTTTTAAATATGGTGATTTTTAAATTAAGATATTTTATAAGAATCTAACTTAAAAGTGTAAATAATTACTCTTTTTTACATTTTACTTTATTTTTAAAAGATTTTATTTGTTTATTTGAGAGAGAGAGAGCACAAGCAGGCAGAGGGGCAGAGAGAGAGGGAGAAACCCACTCCCCGATGAGCAGGGAGCCCACTGTGAGGCCAGATCCCAGGACCCCACAATTATGACCTGAGTCAAAAGCAGACATTTAGCCCAGTGAGCCACACAAGTGACCCTCCTTTTACATTTTTTTAAAAAGATTTTATTTATTTATTTGACACAGAGAGAGATCACAAGCAGGCAGAGAGGCAGGCAGAGGGAGAAGCAGGCTCCCCACTGAGCAGACAGCCCGATGTGGGGCTCGATCCCAGGGCCCTGAGATCATGACCTGAGCCGAAGGCAGAGGCTTAACCCACTGAGTCAGCCAGGTGTCCCCTTCCTTTGGACATTTTAAGATGGAAATGCAGTCAAACTAGAAGTTAGGTCTTAAGCCTTAATTTAGTTTGATCCAGGTTAAACATTTTGGAGTGAGATACAAGTATCTCTCACTTTCCGAAAATCCGTGTTATGCCACGTCACAAAAGACCTACAGTAGCACCTATTTTTGCAAACCAAAATAAGTCCAAAGAGGATTTTTGCTTTTATGAAAAAAGTTCGTACTATGCTGAGGGGCACCTGGGGGGCTCAGTGGGTTAAGCGTCTGCCTCCGGCTCAGGTCGTGATCCCCGGTCGAGTCCATCGGGCTCCCTGCTCAGCGGGGGTCTGCTTGCCCCTCCCCCTCTGCCACACTGCCACCCACCTCTCACTCACTCCCTCTCCCTTTCTCTCTCTCTCAAATAAATAAAATCTTTTAAAAAAGAAAAAAATTGTTACCGTGCTAGTTGTGTAGGTCTTTTATAAAGGCGAAGCAGCACGAGCTAACTTTCAGAAAGCAGGACATACTTCTTGCTTTACGCCATTTCAGTTTACGAAAGGTCTCATAGGAACAGTCTCCTTCCAGACAGTGGGGGAAACCTGTGCTACCAGCAGTGCCCTTGGTCAGGAAGCAGAAGATGCTGCTTCTCAGTGACGCTAAGAGCGGGCACTTGGCTAAGCTGGTGAGTGCCAGGTCTGCCTACGCTAACAGTACCTCTCCCCTCTGCAGTTAGTAAACCATCTGTGGGGCCATCCTTGGCCACCGTGGGGCTATCCTGTTCCCTAAGAAAGTTTCACCAAATTCATTGATGGTCATTGCCTAAATTTATTACCACAATGGAGCACAAAATGGTTTTTTAATTCTATTATTCTTTCTTTACTTTCTGACACAACAAAATGCTCCAGGTTCACATTGTTCTTTCCTGGTCCTGGACATGGAATTGGCCATTTCTTGAAGTCCTGCTTCTTTTTACTGAGAGGAATGTTTCTTAGAAACCAGGATCCACTGCTAGCCGTACTTCTTGCTATTGGAGTGTCATGGTTTCTAGGCTCTTCCAGTGGACAGACTTATGGAACATTTCATTTAATTAATAAGCTCCTGTGGATATTTTTAATTCAAATTTATATTTAAAGCAATTTTTTTCTTAACTGAACTTATTGCATCTTTGTATGTTTCCCCTTGCACTGAAAATCATGGTCCTAAAAACGTTCATGTGCTTACCTCCTTTTTGTTTTATAACATACATAAAACAATTCCAAAATTATGATACCAGTATTACTAGTAACGAGGCAGTCCTGGGAGAAGTCTAAAGCCTCCCTGCAGTTCTGTATACCCTTAGAGTACATCCCCTAAATGTATGGGGTCAGAATTCTGTCCTTCTCTTTGGGGGATTCTGTTTCCCTACTGGATATACAGTGAGAGTTCATATGCTCCTTTTTGTGCTCAATTTTAGAGCTTATTTTTCATTGCCTTTACTTAATTGTGTTTTTGAATATGTAAAACATTCACATGGTTCAAAAGTCAAGATTATATAGAAAGTCTACATAGAAACATCTGCACGCCCTTCCTCTTTCTCTCTCCCCACCCCCTCCATCCCTCATGGGTTGCCATTTTCATTAGTTTCGGTCTCTCTAAAATTTTTTTTCCATAAATCAGTGTTTTCATGTAAGAGCCTGACATTAAGCTATGGAGTGTCTAGGCATCCATTTCAAAGCTCTCCACCTTGAATAAATACATCGCTAACTATATGCCAGCTACTAGCAGACCCACCGAGCCCCTCCCACACATGAATTTGCCCTTCGAGAAAGCCCACAGTAACCTAGAGAACTAACAGGGAGTGACCCTGCTTCTCCCTTCCCACTCCCTAATTCCTGCTCTTTATGTTTTAAATCCGTCAGTGAAGAGTGAACCCATGAAAGCCGGAACACACACCCTTGGACCCTAACAAAGGAAGAGCCCCAGGTCCAGACTTCCTCCCCTTCGCTGCAAGCTTTGTTGTGTGGCCCCAGGCGTGTCGCGTACCCTTCTTGACCTATGAGTAATAAATCTCTTTATTCACGATTCTCTGGTGGTTGTTTTTGAGGTGTGTCTCGCAGTCCTAAGACCCACAAGGACTGGTTCCGTGACAATACCAGCTGTAGTCAGGGAAATGTCTATGAAAGCTTCGTACAAGTAAAAGGGGCCCAGGCATTCCTAGCTGATAGCACTGCCACGGCTGGGTTAGACTGACACAATAGTGTGTTATACACGTATGCACGCATGACACAATCTCTTTCTCCTTCACAAGATGTAGAATAGTAGATGCGCCGACTTGAACTTGCTTTTTTCATGTAACAATATGCCCTGGAAATTATTCTGAATTATTTCATAGAGACCTTTCTCTTCTCTTTATTTTTTTTTAACTTTTTAAAAAAATTTTATTTATTTACTTGACACAGACAAAGAGAGATCACAAGTAGGCAGAGAGGCAAGCTGAGCAGAGAGCTGAATGTGGGGCTCAATCCCGAGCCAAAGGCAGAGGCTTAACCCACTGAGCCACCCAGGCGCCCCTCTCATTCTCTTTAAACAGCTGCAAAGTCTCTTGCAATCAACAGGTTGTCGGAGCCTGCGGTATCTGAAGACTTGACTGGGGCCGGCTTGAGCCACTTTTAATGATGACTCACTGCCATTGGAGTGAGGACCTCTCCCATTGGTGCTGGATGTTGATAAGAACATCTCCACTCAGGCTTATCTCCAGGCTGCTAGAACTTCCCTATGACATGGCGACTCAACTTCCCCTGAGCACATAATTCAGAGAGCTGGGTTAGAAATATCAGTGGCTCTTATGACTTAGGTTGGTCACATACTGTCCCTTCCAGAACATTCCATTTGTTAAAAGCAAGTCACTAAGTCTGGCCCACATTCAAAGGAAGGTGAATTGGACTCCACCCTTTTTTTAAATTATGTTAGTCGCCATACAGTACATCATTAGTTTTTGATGCAGTGTTCCATGATTCATTGTTTGTGTGTAACACCCAGTGCTCTGTGCAACACACGCCTTCTTTAATACTCATCAGTGCACTAACCCATCCTCTACCCTCGTCCCCTCTAAAACCCTCCGTTGGTTTCTCGGAGTCCACAGTCTCTCATGGTTCGTCTCCCCCTGATTTCCCCCCTTCATTTTCCCTTCCTTCTCCTGATGACCTCTGTGCTATTCCTTATGCTCCACATATAAGTAAACCCATATGATAATTGTTTTTCTCTGCTTGACTTATTTCACTTAGCATGCCTTTTGAAAGGAAACGGATCAAATAATTTGTGGACATATCTTAAACCCTCCATAAACCTCATTAAAGGAAGATTCTGGGGTGCCTGGGTGGCTCGGTGGGTTAAGCCTCTGCCTTCGGCTCAGGTCATGATCCCGGGGTCCTGGGATCGAGCCCCGCGTCGGGCTCTCTGCTTGGCAGGGAGCCTGCTTCCTCCTCTCTCTCTCTCTGCCTGCCTCTCTGCCTACTTGTGATCTCTCTGTCAAATAAATAAAAATAAAATCTTAAAGGAAGATTCTGTACAGGACACTCTTTACCTTGTGTTTAAAGTAATGTAAATTTTTCATTAGCTTAGCTCTGGAATCAATATAATAATATGAAATGTTATTATGTATATTGCATTATATATGGGCATATATAGACATTTACATACATAATGAATATATCTATAGATAGATGATAAATAGGTAGATAGATTAATTCCTGGAGGAGCTCTTTATTTTCTTTATGAAAATAACAAGGATTTATTGAGAATTTTTACATGTAGACATCTCCATTTTATTATACATAACTCAAGGTCCTACTTCTCAAATTAGGGGACCTGTATTCCCTGGGATATGC
The DNA here is from genome assembly GCF_022355385.1 of Mustela nigripes. Taxonomy (NCBI): domain Eukaryota; kingdom Metazoa; phylum Chordata; class Mammalia; order Carnivora; family Mustelidae; genus Mustela; species Mustela nigripes. The sequence continues at coordinate 270,149,217 of NC_081557.1, read as the reverse complement.
AGTAGAAGACTAAGGTGGGAAGTGCACAGGAAGGGTCAGATCTTGCAGGAATGACTTTATGTGGTCATATGCAACATGAAAATGTTTTTATCCTGAAACAGCTGTAGATGTATTAGTGAGTAAATGCAGCTATATGTCTATACATATTTTTTAAACCAATCATGATGGGGTGCCTGGGTGGCTCAATCCATTAAGCATCTGCCTTTGGCTCAGGTCATGATCCTAGGGTCATGGAATGGAGCCCCACATCCAGTTCCCTGCTTCGCGGGGAGCCTGCTTCTCTCTCTTTCTCTGTCTACTGCTCTCCCCAACTTGTGCTCTATCTCTGTCAAATAAGTAAATAAAGTCTTTATTTTTAAAAATCAAGCATGAAACTGCAAGGAAATTTTAAACTTAGGGAGTTCAAATAATAGGCTACTTTGGCCTATTTCCTCCAACCTCCTGAAAGTGCTTTTCCAATTTTCTGTCTTTAATGGTAGGTCAGTGCAAAAGTCTGAGAAGTGTTGACTTTAGAGTATGTATCTATCAATTTTGCCCATGAGGAACTGGTGGGAATCTTTCTTCTGGTCTTTTAGGGCATCTAAAGGAATCACCCTTATTCCTATGTGAGTTATTCCAATGCTGCTGTCTGCCCCCTCCCAATTTTGATAAGGGTGTTTGTCAAGCTATTTGAGGTTTATGTCAGATGCACTGGATGGGCCTCCCCAGCTCATGTTCTTATTACCACTTGCAGATTTTCTTGGACTTTTTTTTTTTTTTTTGGCCACAACTAGTGTGGAGCCCAGTGTGGGGCTTGAACTCATAACCCTGAGATCACGACCTATGCTGAGATCAAGAGTCAGATGCTCAACCAGATGCTCAACCAACTGAATCGTCCAGGCCCCCTTCTTGGCCTCTTTCAGTTGACTGTTCCATGCTTAACTTAGCCGCCATGTATCTGTTGATTTCTATAAAGTCTGTGCCTTTGGAAAACATGTGTCCTGGTATCTTTCTTACACCAGGAACAGCACCTCATGCTAATGTGTGCTCTTCCTGGATCAGCTCTCCCTGTCCAGGCAACCCCGCAAATCACTGATCCAGGGAGAGGACACATTACAGCCAGGTGCCGTCACTGGCACCCTCTGCTCCTTAGGGCAGGGAGCTTGGTTGGACTCCAAGATGAAAATGGATCTCCCTCTTTGGCTGTAACCCAACCAGAGCTGAGCTACCCAACAGATGACTAATGCAGAGACAGCCAAACAATGTTTCGGGTAAGATCATTAAATATTCATCCCCCAAATCAAAGCTTTGCCTAATAATTATTTTATGATTTGGCACAGTTTCAAATTTTAATCACACAGAGGGGGATGAAGGAAGAAATAATCTCTTCAGTCTCAAGGTCTCTGCTCATCTTAATAGGGCTCTGGCCGTGAAAGCCTCTTTAACACACCCTTCCCTTGCTGTCCCAGCTCGGGTTAGGCCTGTGTGATCAGTCTTCCGCACCCTATGAGAAAAGTCACACATGTGGGAGCACAGTTACAGCTCCCTCCTCTGTGACCCTTGTGGGAAAGACACTTGGGGTCTACTACCCTTGGGGCTACCGTGGTTGGGTATTTCTGGCTGTGAGGACTAAGCTTAAGGGTAGCTCTTGGCCGGGTTCCTAACCATGGGAAAGGAAGTACGAGTGGCACGGCTAAAAGGCAGGGTTCTCAACTGGGGTCCCGGAACAAGGATGAGGGGACACACACATCTTCATTCTCACTAGCCTTCAAGAGAAATTTAGCATGTCTTTCTATTACGAATGTAAGCAATAAGTTCCAGCCATTCTAACAGAACCCAGGACATTCTGACCAGTAGAAGTCAAGATACTCTCATACCCAATGTGGTCGTTAGAACTACCTGTTCGCTCACCCCTGCTTCAGAGGTACGGAGGTGTCCAGATCCCTAAAGCTCCTGTGTGGGGCACTATTCTCATGTGTCATTGCTGTGGAGCCATTATGAGCCCAGATGTCCCACATCCCTCTTCTGTGGCACAGAGACAGACATTGCTTCTTGGCTACTCCCTATCTACGAAGTTCTCTACTTCTTTAAAAAAGCAGAACATCTGAACTGAGCTGAGAACATCTAGAAACACTTAGAACTTTTTGCAGAACTTATTTCTATCATAATGGCATCAAAGTTGACCATGAATTTACAATCACTTTCTTTTTAATATAATTTGATCTCTCGATCCTTTGATAATCTACTGACATTCATCTATTGATCTTTGACCAAGTACTTAATTCAAATAGAGTTGTACTCCAGCCTTGGATGACTCTGGTGTTCTTTGCAGGAAGCCTCCCATGTTTGTTCTGTAAAGTGAGATATGCGAGGTTTCATTTCCTTTGCAATAATACGTGTTTGTGAAACAGTGTTCTTAGCCCTCGTAATATCAAAACAAAAAATTAAAATGCACTGAAACTCTAGTATGCCATGCATATTGCCTTGTTGTTTTAAACTACGGGCTTTACTGTAATTCCGGTACGGCAGGCCAGGAGATCAGGAGACCACTGCCATTGACAAGATAGCTGCTTACTCTATCTACCTGCTCAGGCTGCTGTAACAAAGCACCATCTGGGTGGCTTCGGCAACAGAGAACTTATTTGTCTTAGTTCAGGAAGGTAGAAGTCCATAAACAAGGTGTCAGCGGTTTTAGTCTGTGGTACAAGCTCTCCCTCTGGGGTGTGGACGGTCCCCTCCTCCTGTGCGCTCACAGACATTTCCCTGGGAATGTGCGCAAGGAGCAGAAAGAAAGAGAAGGAGTGAGAGAGAGAGAGTTTTCTGTGTCTTCTCACAAGGATGCCCTCAGATACTAATTCTATCAGACCAGGGACCCAGCCTTATGACCTCATCAAACATTACTTCCTTAGAGGGTCTGTCTCCAAATAACCCACTGGGGGGTTAGGGCTTCCACGTTTGAATTTGGGGAGACACACACTTTCAGTCCATAATACTTCTACTCATGTCTCCCAAGAGAAGGGGTACATCATACCATAGGGTCCCAAGGGAAGTACTGGGATCTGTCAGGAGGCAGATTAAGTAAGGGGGAACCTGGACGAGAGCCTTTTGTGGTGTCCAGGGGAAGGACCAGGTGAGGCAGGGCGAGCAGGGCTAGGCTGGCTAGTTTGAGTCAGTTCAGTGGTCTCTGGGGCATGGGTCCTCTCCCTAGTTGTCTCGTACCTGGCCGGGGGTGATTAGGGCCAGTGGATGGAGGACAGCGGACAGTGGAGTGGGAGAGGGCATGTGTAGCCTCTGCAGTGATCAGTTTGCACACGAAAGACATGTCATTTACCATCTCTGGGACGGGGCTAAGCCCAGGAGGGGCAGACTCTCCAGGGTCACAAGGCCCCATATAGCACAGCATCAAATACAGAAACTAGAAAATGTGGTTATGACACGTGTCAAAGTGTGCCCCACTTTTTAATGTTCTTATTCAAGATAAAGAACAAAGCCTCCATATTGATGTCTTATAAAATATACAATCTTAGCTTTAAAATGCCTATATTGGAAACATACTTTCTCATCACTTAATACCCCACGTATATCCCGAATTTGTTTTATTTTAATGTGCTGATGTATTAGTTACTCATTGCTGCATAACAAGTTACTCTGAAACTAGTGATTGAAGCAACAAACCCTGATTATTTCGTGGTACATGTGGTCAGGAATTTGGGTGCCTCTTAGCTGGGTGGTTCTGGGTCAAGTGCTCTCATGGAGAAGGAGTCAACGTGTCAGCCAGGGTCTCAGTCTTCTTGAGGCTGAATGGGGAGGAATGTCCTTCCAAGATCATGCATGTGTCCATGGGCGAGTCTGAGTCCCTTGCCACGTGGGCCTCTCCAGGAAGCTGCCGCGGCCGCTGGCTTCCTGCTGTTCAGTTAACCGGAGGGAGAGCAAGAGAAAACACCCAAGAAGCCAGTCTTTTTATAACCTAATCTCACAAGTGATATCCCATAATTTCTGTCATGTGTTGTCATTAGAAATGAGTCATGAAGGGCGCCTGGGTAGCTCAATCGGTTAAGTGTCACTTTCGGCTCAGGTCATGATCCCAGGATCCTGAGATCAAGCCCTGTATCGGGCTCCCTGCTCAGTGGAGAGCCTGCTTCTCCCTCTCCCTCTGTCTGCCTCTCTGCCTACTTGTGATCTCTCTCTCTGTCAGATAAATTTTTAAAAAATTTTTTTAAGAAAATAAAAGAAGTGAGTTGTGATAGTGGGGAGAGAGTTCACCAAGGGCACGAATACCAAAAGCAAGATTACTGAGGGTCACTCCCAAGCCTGCACACCACAAAAGATAACTATGCTTCGATACAACCGCTTTTCTTGGCAAGCCTTTGTATTTTAGTTTTTGAATTTTTTTTTAATTTAAATACATTATTCTACAACGAGGTCCAAGGGCTTCTCTAGCTATACATAGTACAAGTAAGTTAAGAGTCCGGGTTCTAGTGCCAGACAGACTGGTTTCAAACCCCCCTCAGGTTCCAACAATAAAACGGAGATGCTCACAGCCCATCTCCCAGACCTGCTGTAGGGATTCAATAAGATGGTGGGTATAAAATCTTAAATTCTGCCTGATTCTATTAAGCACCCAGTAAAAGGAAGCTTTTGTCCATGGATAAAAGAATGTGCCTGAATTTCACACATATGCATGCTTTTCTGCTTCACAAAGCTACAGAAGCCCAGAGATCATGTTTATTAATGGCCGGTTCCAGTCTTTCCCCCGTGTATACCTCCCATATCTTGAGGAATATATGTGATGAAGCCCAGTGTCTCTACCTGCTCCCTCCCCAAAAAGCCCCACAGAAAATACTAAGCATTACTGCAGCCGAAGTATTAACACAAATGACATCAGCACAAGAGCAGATGCTGGCCAAGATCACCCACAGGGAGGGGACATAAAACTCAAGAAATCTCGGGTGACTGACAGAACCTCGGCCCTGGCAACACCGGCCATGAAGGACGTGCGCACACAAGGAGGATCAACCCCTTTTCAGCTTCAAACTGGGTGTCCCATCCTGCCCATCCAGTTCAAAAAGGAGGAGACAGGGAAGGGACGGGGCAACCCCGTTATGGTTTTGTGATTCTTTTATGATTTTAACAGAGGGGATGCCTTGTTTCGGAATCCGGTAACAGTTCAGAAACAACATGGAAAACTGAGAGTCGGGAATCGATGGATGCCTACACCGGCTTGTCGCTGTGCATCTGGAAATCAGAAAGACGGGATTCCAAGAGCCAGGCTCGCTTCCTGACCGGGAGCCCAGACAGAGGTAGGAACTGCCCGTTCCCTGCACGAGAGAAACCCTCTGCTCCCGCTGGCGCGCCTCACCTGGCAGCACACACGGACAGAACACGGTGACAGAGAGGGGCAGCACCCGTCACCATGAGGAAGCAAGCACGTTCACATATTAGTTTTGATTTCCCAGCAACCACGTGGGGAAACTGAAACCCTTGGTTCCCCTCCACTGCCCACCCCTCCCAGGCAAGCTCACTCCCACGTCCCAAGCACAGTTTTTCAAAACCTGCTGTACCAGAGAATTGAATTTGAAATACCTTGATTAGCACCAAAATTAAAATTAAGACCTACCGGCAAAGGGTGCACGAGCTCTCTTTATGCTCTTTCTTACAACTGCATGTGAACCTACAGTTTTCTCAAAATAAAAAGTGCAATTTTAAACATCGAGCTACTCAAAATGTGCTACAACAGGAAGACAGGAAGAAAGAAAGAGCAACGCCTACTCACTCCTCCAAAAATTAAAAAAAAAAAAAAAAAACCCCATTGTGAAAATCAACTTTTTGGTTTTTTATTAGATGAACTTCCTCAATCAAGCGGTTCCCATAGAGTTTCCATTCTGTGCCCAGTGGAAGGTGCTGCAAGAGAAAAATGACACTTGTCCCTTTTTGCTCCTTTCCCCTCACCAAATGGACCATTTCTTAATAGCAACTGACGGAATATTCCGGTAGCATAAACAAGAACGGGTAAGACACATTTGCTTCAAAGGAGAACAGGGAAAGGGGAGGGAAGAGACACCTTCCACAACAGATACTTTTGGACTTTTGAATTGATATTGTGTGTCCATGTTGCCTGGTCCAAAACACCATTCCCCGAATTCTACATGTCCCCTGAAGGTCTACGCGAACACACGCGGACACAGCCTTCTCTGTGAGCTTGTCTCATCCTACCAGCTGGAATGCACCCTTTCCTCCTGTGTGTTCCTTCACTGCCCGCTGAAAAAGTGACAGCTTTAAAAAAAAATACCCATGCTCAGCCCCTTCCAGACTGACTGAATGAGACTCTCAGAGAGGAGATCAATAGAGATGTTTAAAAAAAAATTCCCCAGAAGTGTTAAATATGTACTCAGGACTGAGAACTTCTGCCCTGGCATTTTATGGAGCCCAGATTCCAGCACTCACCCTGTAAGCAAACACTGAATAAGTGATTACAAAAATGGAATAAATAAATAAAGAAAAAACCCTTTCACATTGAGCTCATTTTGTCTGCACAGCCGCCCTGTGAACTGGGCATGGGCTGGCACCGCCCAGAAGAGGATAAGAGAGGGTTGAAGTACGAGAAGTCACAGAGGGTCCCTTTGGGCTTCTGGGTTCTAGACTTTGTTTGACCTGCTCCCCTGAGATTGAAACTGAAATCTGTGCTCCCAGCCATGTTCTAGCACACTAGGAGGTGTTCAACAGCGAGTTAGCAGCAGGGCAACAGCCCAGGGCTCCCGCAGGGCGGCAGGAAGTGTCTCAGAGCTACACCGGGGGGACTCATCCTCCAGACAGGGTTCCGAAGTGGGAACTATCAGCCATTAGCTGGTCAGGTTGCTTTGAGGTTCCATATGAATTTTACCATAGATTTTCCTCCTTCTGCAAAAAAAAAAAAAAAAAAATCCATTGGTATTTATATAGGGATTACATTGAATCTCTACATTGCTTTGGGTAGTATTACTTAGTATTACTTAAATACTTAGTATTTAACAATACTAAGTCTTCTGATCCACGAAAGTGGATGTCTTTCCATTTATTTGTGTCTTTTAAAATTTCTTTAGCAATGTTTTGCAGTTCTCAGCATACTAGTTAAGGTTAAGTTTTTTCCTAATTATTTTATTACTTCTGATGCTATTGTAAATGGTATCATTTTCCAAGGGTCTTTTCAGGATATTCACATTAGTGTATAGAACACCGACTGATTCTGCATATTAAGTTTGTATTCTGCAACTTTGATGAGTTGGTTTCTCAGGTCTAACAGCTTTTTGGTGGTGCCTTTATGGTTTTCTACATATACGATCATGTCATCTTGAATAGTGTTAACTTTACTTCTTTGCAATTTGAATGCCTTTTCTTTCTTTTTCTTGCCTAATTACTCTGACATCTAGTACTAGATGTCATAGTTGAATTGAATTCAACTATACAACATTGAATAGAAGTGGTGAGAATGGGCATCCTTGCCTTGTTCCTGACCTTAAAAAGAAAGCTTTCAGCTTTTCACCATTGACTATGACATTAGCTGTGGGCTTTTCACATACAGTCTTTATTATGTTGAGGTAATTTCTTTCTAATCTTAATTTGTTGAGTAAATGAAAGATATTGAATTTTGTCAAATATTTTTCTACATCAGCTGAGGCAAACATTGTGGGTTTTTTCCTTCATTCTGCTAATATGGTATATACCTTGACTAATTTTCGAATGTTAAACCATCCTTGCATTCCAGAGATAAATCCCACTTTGTCTTGGTGTTTAATCTGTTTAATGTGTTCTTAAATTCAGTTCGCTGGTATTTTGAAAATTTTTACATCAATATTCATCAGGGATATTGATCTGTACTTTTCTCTTATTGTTGTCTGATTTTAATCTCAGGATAATGCTGATTCATTAAACAAATTTGGACATGTTCCCTTTTCTTTAACTTTTGAGATTTCAAAAAAGGTTGGTGTTAATCCTTCTTTAAATATTTGGTAGAATTCTCCAGTGAACCCGTCTAGTCCTGAGTTTTTCTCTGTTGGAAGGTTTTGATTACTGATTCTATCCCCTTACTAATTATAGGTCTATTCATACTTTTTAACTCTTCATGACTCAGTTTTGGTAGGTTGTTATGTTGATAGAAATTTATCCATTTCTTTTAGGTTATCAAATTTGTTAGTATATAGTTGTTGATAGTAACCTTAGTCTCTCTTTTAAGATTTTGTTTATTTGAGAGAGAGAGAGAGAGAGCATGAGACGGGGGAGGAGCATGTAGAGGGAGAAAGACTCCCTACTGAGCAGGGAGCTCCATTCGGGACTCAATCCTTGGACTCCAGGATCATGACCTAAGCCAAAGGCAGTCGCTTAACCAACTGAGCCACCCAGGTGCCTAGTAATCTCAGTCTCTTATGATCCTTTGTATTTCTGTGGTATCAACTCTAATATCTCCTTTTTCGTTCTGATTTTTGTTGGTTGGGTCTTCTTTCTTTTTTTTCTTAGTCTAGTTAAGGGTTTGTCAATTTCATTGATCTTTAAAAAAAATTCCTAATTTTGCTAGTTCTTTTCCTATTGCTTTTCTACTCCCATTTTATTTATTTCTGCTCTAATCTTTATTATTCCTTCCTTCTGGTAACTTTTGTTTAGTTTGTTCCTTTTCTAGTTCCTTGAAGTGTAAAATTAGGTTGTCTATTTGAAATCTTTCTTTCTTTCTTTCTTTTTTATAACTTTATTTATTTGACACACAAAGATCACAAGTAGGCACAGAGGCAGGCAGAGAGAGGAGGAAGCGGGCTCCCCCTAAGCAGAGAACCCAATGCGGGGCTCGATCCCAGGACCCTGGGATCATGACCTAAGCCGAAGGCAGAAGCTTTAACCCACTGAGCCACCCAGGTATCCCATCTATCTATCTATCTATCTATCTATCTATCTACCTATATAGGCATTTTTCATTATAAAACTTACCTCTTGTGTTTTGCTGCATCCCACAAGTTTCAGTAAGTTGTGTTTTTGTTTTCATTTCTCTTAAAATATTTTCTAATTTCTCTTGTGATTTATTCTTTGACCCATTAGTTCAAGAGCTAACAGCCTAATTTGAGGTTGGAGGGACGTTTCTATCCAAATGATTGGAAGACCAGGTGCAAACAGGGCAGCGCTCTTCTCTTGCACAGCATGGACTCGGAAGATGCAGGCTGTGAAATGCCCAATTTAGAGAAGGGTCATCAGAACCAGCTGTGGAAACCATGTTGCTTATGGAGCATCTTGATCAATGTCTCCATGTGAGGCTTTGTGTTTATCTGTGGTTCTGTCCAGATAGAGCTTTGGTTTGTAGAGCCCTGACTTTCCCAGTGCACAACACAGATGTGTCTGTAGCTAATCTTGTCCCCAAGTTCAGGGAGAACTAGCCACAGATAAAGAGATAGTCCATTTAGTCTCCTCATTACTTCCTCTACCTACCCCTTCCTTGGAAACAGCTGCTCCCCTTTCTTCTTTCTACTCCCTTTCCTCATTCAAAGGGGGAGAAAGAGAGGAAATAATATACCATGTACTTCATATGAATTGTCTTACTGAAGCCTCACTCAGTATTACTGTCCCCACTTTATAGTTGAGAGAACTGGGGCTCAGTTAAGGAACTTGCTCAATCACTGTTAACTAAATATACAGTAAGAGGAAGAGATTGGACCTCAGAATAGGTGCTTCTGGATCCAACACCCAGACTCTGACCATTGCATCTCACCTTTCCCATTCATTCAACAAATACCTACCAGGTACTTGCCCTGTGCTAGGAGCTCTGGTGCTACAAAGGAAAGCAAGACATGGCTCCTGGTCTCCCAGGAAACCACTGCTAGTGGAGAGGACCAATACCAAACCTGTAAATAACAAAGATTTTTTTTAAAGGTTAAAGTGGTATAAATACTATGGGAGCACAGAGAAACTATGTGAGAGAAATCTCACATTTAGGGCAGGATTTCACTAAGAAAAAAAAAAAGGAGGAAGAAGGACATTTGGGAGTTTTGAAAAATAAATGCCAGATAGCAATATTGTAGGTTCTGCAGGCTACGTGATCTCTGTTACACCCACTCGACCCTGCCACTGTAGCACTAAAGCACATGCAGACAAACATAAACGAATGAGCATGGCTGTATTCTGATAAAACTTAATTTACAAGAACAAGAAGGCAAATGGATTTTGCCTGGAGGCCCTCAATTGCAGACCCTTGGAAAACCAAAAGTGATTAAGGCAGGGAAGTAATCAGATTCCCATTCTCAAAAGACCACTCTGGACAATGTAGTGGAAAAGCTGTGTCTTCCCTATCTTTTCCCTTGGAGTAGCTCAGATAAATGTGCACCACGGTGGCCATAGGCTTTGAATTTTGTAAGATAAGGAGCCTAACGGGTCTGGGAACTCTCACACGACTCTCTTAATCCTCCATTCTGTTCATCGCCCAGTTCCATTTCCTCCACGATGTATTTTTATCTGCCTCTCCTTTTGGGTGTAGATTTGCCAGATTTAACAAATAAAAATACAGGATATCCAGTTAAATTTGAATTTCAGATAAACAATAAAATGTTTTTTTGGTATAAGTATGTCTCATACAATATTTGGCACATACTTATGTTAAAAACTTATTCATTATTGATCTGAAATTCAAATTTAACTAGGCTTCCAGTATCTTATCTGGCAATGCTACCGGGGGGGCACCTTTATTACCCAAAACTGACTCCCACTCTTCATGGAGGCTGAGGTGGAAGACACAACCAAATCAAAGAATAGGAAAATGAAGGGTTTTATTTGCAACAAGTAAAGGAGATATTTTCCGAAGCAGAATCTTCCTAAACAACAAGATTGGGAACATTTTAAGCTAAGAGTGCATACATATTCGTGGAAGGACCTAGCAATGGGTACAACAAGGGAATGGGGCAGAAGTCATCTTAAGGTGACAGAGTCCAAGTTGAAGTCATGAGGACTCGGAAGGGTCATCATTATCAGTTCTCAGGTTTCAGTTGGTTGAGTATCTGAGGGTTCAAATTGGTTTAGACACTACAAAGATGACCTAAGTGTGTGTGTCAGATCGACCTTAACTTTGGACCAATACTGCGAACTTTACTACTTAATTTTTTTGTCCCTGATATGATTAGGTTGTCTCCTATTTGTTCACAAGATGGCTGGGGCCCTAAATGATTCTCTTATGTCAAGAAAGCTAAGTTTGTCTTTCTTTTTCTGGGAACCCCTAATTCTTTCTGCTTACACCTTCAGGCTAAGTTACTCAGAATTCTAACACAGGAGATGGGGATCAGGGCATCCTGATGTCCAGACTGGTTTGTGAGTGATGGGCATGTGCTTGGCAGCTCCCTCTAGGTAGGGCCATAGAGTGAGGCCTAATAGAGTGAGTATCAAGGTAGATTCCAGCCAAGTCCAGAGCTTGAGAGGAGGGGGTGCCATTGAGATACTGCTCTGGGGCCTGCAGAATAAAGGCTGGGCCAGGAAGTGAATCAACTGTAAGGTGACACCTTTTATGACCCCTTGCATTTGAATAGAAGGTTAACTCTCAGCAGCATTAACATCCTCTAATCAGAATTCTTCTACACCTTCCCCTGACTCACATTCGGTCTTTACAATGGCCTGTGAAAGGCTTACGTGAACTGAACCCACTTATCTTCTGCTTCCGTCACTGCACAAACAACCCTGACCTCTGCTCTTCCTTGCAAGGGTCAAGCATGTCCCTGTCTCATGCTGCGGTGCACAGTCTCTCTGCCCAGAAGGTTCTTCCTGGGTTTCCAGACAGCTCACTGCAAAACTCCTTCCGATGTCTGCTCCAGTGCCGCTGCCCTGACTATTCTGTCAGAAACTGCGAAGAGCCCCCACCATGCTTCCCATTTCCCCTCCCTGTGCTGTTGTTCTGGGCCATCAGCCTCACAAGGACCGGGATTTGGGGGGGGGGGGGGGATTGTTCCCGTCCTCTGCCTCCCCAGCTCCTGCAGTGGTGTGTGGCGCAGACCCCGCGCTGTAGCTGTTCACTCAGCACGTTGGCCAGTGAGCGACACCCCAACGTCTGCGGCCTCATTCGATGCCCGTCACCATCGTGGGGACTCTGATTTCTGCATTGTCGGACACACAATTCGTCTATTAAGTACGTGTAATATGCAAACACTCTGAACGAGGGAACAAAACAAACTTGTTCCCTTATTGTTTTGTTTTCATAGAAATGAATTTCCCCTGTGTCCGTGTGAACTTCTGCAGTTGGGTCTGACCAGAGGCTTCCTGTCCCCTCTCCCTGCAAGTCAGCGCCCGGAGGGAAGGTTTGTAGGCAGAAGCGGTTCGACAAGATCGGCATCAAGTCGACGGCACAGTCTCCGCACACAGCGCCGGGGTGGCCGTCCCTCGCTCCAGGCAACCCCAGCAGAACCCCGGGGCCGGGTCCCCTCTCCCCGCCCGGGCCGGTTCTCACTCGCTCCACACTGCGTGTTTCCGCAGACGCGCGTCCCGGAGCTGCACCTCCCGGCCGCGGACACCCGGACAGCGGGTGCAGGGGGGGACAGCGGGTGCAGGGGGTCCGGGTGGGGACCAGCCGCTGCACCGCAGCCCCCGGACCACCTGTGCAGGAGGCGACGCCTCGCGTCTGGCTGCAGCCCACAGCGGCAGGACAGGGGCCCGAACCCTTCGTTTTCAGAGGAAATCGCCCTTCCCTCCCCCACCGCACCCCCACCGCACCCCCACCGCACCCCCACCGCAGGCTGGGCGCGCTCCTGGGTTTTATTCTGCCAAAGCAGCCGGTTGGTTGAGGCTTAGCATTTGGGAGGGTTTGGGGTTTCTGTCTCCTGCACTGGTCAGCGGGGGAGGGACCGGCTCCCCGGGAGCGCTCGGGCACGTGCCGGACGGAGCCTGGCGCAGGGAGAGGAGGAAAAACGCTCCGAGGACGCGGCCCCCGACCCCCCTCCGGCCTCCAGCAGCTGCGGGGAGACCTAGACCTAGACCTCTGACCCCGACACCCGAGGGGCCTTGACTGCAGCTTCTCTAGCTCCGGGACACTGGGAACGTTCCCTGCGCGGCTTGCGCTTTAAACGGCGCATAATTGGGGCGCCGGGTGGCTCAGTGGGTGAAGCCTCTGCCTTCGGCTCAGGTCATGATCTCAGGGTCCTGGGATCGAGCCCCGCATCGGGCTCTCTGCTCAGCGGGGAGCCTGCTTCCTCCTCTCTCTCTCTCTCTGCCTGCCTCTCTGCCTCCTTGTGATCTCTCTCTGTCTAATAAATAAATAAAATCTAAAAAAAAATAAAAAATAAAAAATAAAAAAAAATTAAAAGGAGCATAATGCATGAGACTGTCCTCCTCGGGCATCCTCAGGAGCCGCTGCGAGTCCAGGCCGGACCGGGTCGACGCTCACACCCGCCAGAAGGAGTTACGGGCCGCGCGTCCGCGCTGGTGTCGCAGAGCTGTGCGGGGACCAGAGCGCGGACCCCTCCTCATTCCCGCTGCTGAAAGCGCTCAGCTCCTCGCTTCCTTTGGGGAAAGTTCCTACTCGCGGGCTCCGGAGGGTTTTCTCTTTCTCCGGCCTTCTCCGGCTCCATCCTGCCCGGCGGCCCCGGTTCCTCTGCGCGGCCTTTCGGGAAGGTCTGCAGGGGCCCGACTCCGCACTCCCAGGGGGAGCCAAGCGTGCCGGGCTGCGCCCTCGGGTTGTTGAAGGAAAACCACAGGCCCAAGGTAGAGTCACCAGACTGAGGCTAAATACTCGAACTACAGGTCCCAAGCCCCCCCGAAATGTCATCTTACCTGCTCAGTGAGGCATCTTCTCAATGAGGCAATCCGTGGGACGTGCCCTCTGGATCCCACAGAGGAAGATGAGGTCACCCATGTGATAAAACTCCTGTTTCTTCCGCCCTTCGCCCTTCCAGTGGCCCTAACCAAACAGCTGAGGGACAGCACCCTTGAAATAACTCTGTCTTTTGTCTTCCTAATAACGTCTTTGCCCCAGGAAGTTAATAAAACTGTCCTTTTTTTACGACTCCTCGAGCATCTCTCTACTTAGGAGGTGTGGTGCTGCCTGATTCCTGAATTTGTTAATAAAGGCGATTCGATTTTCAAATTTCCTCAGCCTAATTGTGGTTTTCAGCAGGGTCCCCCAGGGGTAGAGAGACAGGTGAGGACCCAGTCACCGCAGCAATCGGATTTGCAGTGACAGCTCGTGCCGGGGACCCTGGGCCAAGCCTGGGGGACAGGAAAGGTCACGAAGCAAATCCGTAGGAGCAGTCTATTCAGAAAACGTTTAGAGTCGTTTTCAGTAGATTTTGACTGAGCTATCTTCTTACTGTTTTTATCGTGTTTTTTCTATGTATATCATACATTTCAACTTTGGCCTTTATTAATTCTAGTTTCCTCACTTATTTTTCTAAATGTTTAAGATCAGCATTTTGTTCCTTTAATTTTTGGTTTTACTTTTAAATCGCTAAGGCATTCTGGAAGTCTGAGTGCTCCTCTTAGTATTGCGTTCAGTAGAAAGTGGTTTGCTTTTTCATTGGTTTCTGGAAGGAATGGATTCCCTTTTATTTTCTCTTTGATCTAAGACTTACCTAAGAGTTCATCCCTTCACTTCTAACTATTCAGAGTTTTTATATCTTCATTATGTGCCTATCATTTTTCTTTTCTTTTTTCTTTTTTTATTGTTTTAAAAGATTTTATTTATTTATGACAGAGAGAGATAGCAAGAGAAGGAACACAAGCAGGGGGAGCTGGAGAGGGAGAAGCAGCCTCCCCTCTGAGCAGGAAGCCCATTCCAGGGCTTGACCCCAGGACCCTGGGATCATGACCTGAGCCAAAGGCAGACATTTAACAACTGAGGCCCCCAGACACCCTCCTGTGCACCTCCCCTCATGCAACCCTCAGCTTCTTCCCTAGAGTAAGAGTCTCTCGTGGTTTGCTTCCCTCTCCGATTTCCTCTTGTCTCATTTTTCCCTCCCTTCCCCTGTGCTCCTCTCTTTTGCTCAGAAGAGGCCCTGGACAGCACAGACTTTGAAATCAGGCCCTTGGCTCAAATCCTAACTCTGTCTTTCTTTGTAACTTTGGGCTAGTTCCTTAATCTGCCTCAGTTTTCCCACTTACCTCATTCTTGCGACAATCACAAGTATCTACACACACACACATAAGTTAGGACAGGGGCACCTGGCTGACTCAGTCTGCAGAGCATGCGCCCCTTGATCTCAGGAGCTGAGAGTTCAAGCCCCGCATTGAATGTGGAGCCTATTAAAAAAAATTAGAACAGTACTCATGATACAGTGTGCAAATATGGGTGTAAAGATTGTCATTTCCTCTTGCCCCAGGACCTGAGAGGACAAGCCCGGAGCTGTTGGCTGCCCAGGACATAGGAAGGCTGAGGAGTGGGGTCCAAGAGGAGAGTCAAGGGGAGGACAGGCCCAGGCCCTTCACAGCCTCGAGCCCTAGAACAAGTTGGTCCCAGAGCTGGTCGCACCCAGGATTTTTCAGACATCAGGCAATAAGCCCCATTTTGTTTAATATTCTGTGACTGAGTCAGAAACGTGGGAGCCGTCTCGATTCTCCCTCACTGCTCACGTGCTATGTGGCAAGTCCGCACATTCTCCTTCCTCAGTTTCTTCTCGCTATGACACCTTTTCTGGACTTCCCTAACTCAGGGTTGAAGAAAGAAAATCACTATTTGCGAATACCTGTTATGAACTTACAGACTGTGAGGACATGTTGTCTTTCTCTCTCTTTTTTTAAAGATTTTATTTATTTATTTATTTATTTGAGAGAGGGAGACAGCATGAGTGGGGGGGAGGGGCAGAGGGAGAGGGAGAAGCAGACTCCTCGCTGAGCAGGGAGCCCGACGTGGGGCTTGATCCCAGGACCCCGGGATCCTGCTCCAAGTTGAAGGCAGATGCCCAACAGACTGAGCCACCCAAGCGCTCCCATGGTCACTCTCTAATCTGGACAAGAACTGGGAGGATCCGGAAGCCTAGAGACAGTGACTGACTAGTCCAACGCTGCCCAGTGAGCCACTGGGGATTCCAGGTCCAGAGGCCTCACTTAGCATCCTCTGCCATACTGTTCTGATGAGCATTTGCTGAACAGCTGCCCGAGGAGCAGGACTGTAGAACCCACTCCAGGCAGCACCTCACATGGCACAGGCCAGGGGCTACTTAGTCCTTCTTAAAAATGGCAATGACCCTCACACACTTTGCTCGCATCACGAGTTGCACACCCTGGTCCTGTTTCTCAGGGAGTGGGTCATCAATCGCTGCATCTCCCCATCCTCGGCCCCAAAGCTTGCCGAGCCTGTGTGAAGAGAAACAACAGAAGCTAGGTCGTGACCAGTGGCCCCTCCTTTAATCCGTCTTGAAAAGACTAACACGTGGCCCGGTGATTTTCCCAGCACGAAAGCACACACGCGTGAACACACATGCATGCGTACAGTCTGCCCATCTGCTTTAAAATACAGCGTTCCATGGAGGCTTTCCTGAAGAGTCCTGTGAAACTATTTCCAGTCCATGCCTGGGCTCCTCCTACTGAAGGAGAGTGTTCATTTCTTGTCCTGCGGGCACCTGCCTCTCAGTTCCTTAAAATCCACTGGGCTCACGCTGGGGCTTCTGCTGTCTACCGGGATGCTCCCCCACCGTCCCCCACCTCCTGCACCCATCGGCACCTGCTCTGCCTTTGGCTCTGCTTCAGGGAGGCCTTTCTCGCCGCCCCCCGCCCCGTCCAAGGTAAGACCTGCTTTTTACCACGCCCTTAGTCGGAAGCTCAGCCCCTTGACAATTCTGAGACCCTTAGAACAATGTGCAACATTTTGTGCCTGTGTGTGTTTACTTGGGTCTCATTTTGTTTGCAAGGGTTTTTCTTTTGTTCTTCTCCTTTATCAGGATGAAACTGAATCGGCATCATGACCGCAGGCATCATGGTCGCTGCTCTCCTGCCGATAGCGTTTTCCATGGGCCTGACGCATACAACACACTCTGGATAGGTATTTGTTGGATAAACGGTAAAAGGAATGAGAGACCAGGGCATGGTTCCCAGTGGGGAGGCTGCTTCCACCCTCATCCCACAGGACCTGGTGTGGCTCTTTTAACCTGCTTGATTGGTATAGATGGACAAAATGGGAAAAATCCCCCAGACCTGGATCTTTCTCCACTTGATAGACGGATTCTCCTGTCCATGGGCGGCTAAGACATTCACCGCAAATTGTCGGGAAATATTTTTGTGTTACCCCACGAGACCCTGAATTTCATGCCCCTGCCTGGCTTGGCCCCAACTGTCGAGTCATGCTGATGACAAAACCCCACCTTCTTCAGAGGGCTCAGCGCCAGCCAGGCAGGTGGGCGGTCCTGCTGCCGATGGGAGGGGACGTAGGGGACAGAAGTGCCGTCTGAGGAAGAGTGGAGATGACAAGGGAACGGGAACATGGCGCTCTATTTACCGCACACCTTTCCAGTATCCACATTCTCTCCCATGTTATCCTGTTGGAGCTCAACAGTCAGCGCAGCTCTGGCTTTTACCACCATTTCATTGTTGAGGAACGTGGGCTTTTGGGTCAGAACGTGGGCTTTTGGGTCGGATAGGCCTGGGCTCAAATTTCACCCTCCCGAACTACCCACTCCTGAGCTTGGGCAAGGCACTTAGGGTTCTTCGTCTCTGGTAGGAGGATAAAGACAATTAGGATTGTTGTGAATATCAAGTGGTAAAGACAAATATTGATATATTCCTTGAAATGAAACAGTTTTGTGCTTGGCAAATACCAAGTCCTTGGTAAGTCACAACATTTTTTATGAAGAGATTTGCCCAAGAGCCACAGGGTCAGTGGCCAAGAACTCGCTGACCTCTCGCTTTGTAAGAGGTTAATGATATTTTCTATACCCGCCATACAGTTTGTCTCACTTCCTAGGCTGTGAGCTCCTCTGGGACGGGGCAGTGGCCCGTGTTTACTGTGGCTACTGCTCACACACAAGGGTCCTGAAATAAGGCGACATTTATTATAGCAGCACCTGGGTGGCCTAGTTGGTTATGCGTCCGACTCTTGATTTTGAGTCAGGTCACGATCTCAGCGTCCTCGGATGGAGCCTGCATCATACTCCCCCTCCCCTGCCCTTCCTCCTCTTCCTGTCAAATAAATAAATAAACTGTAAAAAAAAAAAAAAAAAAAAAAAAGGTAGTATTTATTATACCAATAGTGGGTTTTCTACTTACTGGTACATGTGAATGTGAATAGTGTAGGCAAATGTCCCTTGGAGAGAAGTGAGTGCCCAAGAATCCGTTCTCACTTATCGTGTGCCTCCAGGAACAACTCTCTCTGTACACATCTCTAATCTGGGGGAACAGAAAACAGTTTGATGAGTCACTCGAGATTTCTGTTCAAACACCGTGAGAGAAAATACAACTTGCTAGGGTCACACTGATAGGAACGAAGGACATTTCAGCCTCTGCTAAGCTAACACATTCTTAGTTAGCAACCTGGAAGCAGTTAAGGTTTCACATACAGTGTTGTGTATCTATGGGCTTATCTAACCATTCAGTGAGTAAGTCATCCCCTCTTCCGAGCCTCTGCCCAATTCTGGACAGCAATCATTTCCTATAGATTTCTGGTTAAGTCCCTCCTCCGGCCCTCAGTGTCTCTACTCACTATGAAAGTGCTCCCACCGTGGGCTCCTGGACGTCGTCTTGGCCTCGCAGAAGACCCTGCACACTGGCACCAGCAGGCGTCACCAAAATGCCACTGACCGCACCCCGCTCTGCCCCCTGCCCTTCAGCATCCCCTCTTGTCCAGGCCACCCAGCTCCTTAGCTCAGGACCGAAGTCCCAGCTGCCTGGCCAGGGCAGGCACATTTCTGGGCATCATCTCTGTAGCATTTCCTCAGCCCAGCTGCCCAGGGCTTATTCTTAAACACATTTCATGCCCCTTAAGTGCCTTCGGGAGTGAATACATTAGAGAAACCCTAAATAAATACACAAGCCTCCGACCTTCATGAAGCGTGCCACTGCCTAATCATAAATAAATCTCGCTGTCCAAGGGAGCAGTGGCGTCGGGCACATGTCACAGAAAATAAATATAATGAGATAAACTGCAGTGTCCATTTTCTTAAATGGAAGAACACTGGCAGGAGGGACGTTTGGATCCAGCCCCACGCCCTGACTTACCCCACCCCCAACCCCACCCTGGCCGACTGGAGGACTGGAGCCCAAGGCCGCCCGCGGAGCAGTTGCCGCCCTGAGCCTTCTCCTGTCAACCCCGGGCTGCCGCCTTCTCCGCAACCAGTGTGCGGTGAGTGTTCTGCGATACAAAATAACCCTTTCCGTTGTGTGACCTTTTCTCTTTCTTTCAAAAGCAAAACAAACTATTAAAGACATAAACCATAGAACCCTGAAAACCTTACCGTGTAATTAACACAAGTCAGGGCAGAATTGAATAGTAGGTGTTCTTCATTGGTCTCCTCGAATTAAAAACTACCTATATGTCTGCAGCACGCAGTTGTCTTTTGAATTAAATTTGGCAGCAGTGATTGTAAAGAGCCTCGGTGTATCATAGACTGTTAATTTAAAATGTGCTACTGGAGATACAATTTTAAGAGGAAAAAAATGTTCTTAATCATTACAGAAGAAATCATTGTATTACCATTAAGACTGGTGTGTTTAAACAATATTTTAAATTGCTTCTAGAAAGTTTCTTATCTTTTTTTTTATTTTTTTTTAAGATTTTATTTATTTATTTGACAGAGAGAAATCACAAGTAGGCAGAGAGGCAGGCAGAGAGAGAGGAGGAAGCAGGCTCCCCGCTGAGCAGAGAGCCCGATGCGGGACTCGATCCCAGGACCCTGAGATTATGACCTGAGCTAAAGGCAGCGGCTTAACCCACTGAGCCACCCAGGCGCCCAAGTTTCTTATCTTTTAATTGGTTTTGGGAATTGCTATTGGAATTCGTTTTAATAGTAAGGAGGCGCAATTTCTGCTTTCATTTTGAGGTTTATTATTATTGTCAGAATTAAGTCTAACTGCCTCTGTTTTCATATAACAAAAACAAATTATTTGAAATCGTGATGCTCCGGCCACTTGTTACCTTTCCCGATGTGTAACATTGTTATCATCAGCAATAATTAAACTCTTTCTTAGGGGCACCTGGGTAGCTCAGTGGGTTGAAACCTCTGCCTGGGGCTCAGGTCATGATCTCAGGGTCCTGGGACCGAGCCCCACGTTGGGCTCTCTGCTCAGCGGGGAGCCTGCTTCCCCCTCTGTCTCAGCCTGCCTCTCTGCCTACTTGTGATCTCTGTCCATCAAATAGAAAAGTAAAATCTTTAAAAAAAAAAATGAAAATGAAAATGACTCCAAATAATTCTGAACCATAAAATTAACAAAGTTTAAAAAGTATGCAAAAATAAATAGGGCATGGTGAATGGTCAGCCTTAAATAGTTCAGTAAATTGATACTAACTACAAAGTGAGTTGACAATATCCTTATAAAGCTTTATGATATATCTTTTTGACTAAGCATTTTCCATTTTAAGAATCTACCATTGGGGCGCCTGGGTGGCTCAGTGGGTTAAGCATCTGCCTTTGTCTCAGATCATGGTCCCAGGGTCCTTGGATCGAGCCCCGCATCGGGCTCTCTGCTCTGCAGGAAGCCTGCTTCTCCCTCTCTCCCTGCTTGTGTTCCCTCTCTCTCTGTCTCTCTCTCTCTGTCAAATAAGTAAATAAAATTTCAAAAAAAAAAAAAAAAAAAACCAAAACGCTCCTTCTTAGAAAGAAAGACATTCTCTGCTCTTTTACACCAACTCGAACATCTTAGTAGGGGTCCTAACTAATCAGATGACAGTTCTGAGTTGGAGCCAATGACTGGCTGTCACTTCCCAGACAGACAAATCACAAGAGCAAGGGAGCAGCCGTCTCTACCTGGTAGGGGAAATGGCTTTATTGTCATGTTTCAGAGACTCTTCACTAAAACGTGGTCCTGTGCACGAATTATTTTCTTATGGACTAAACCTAAGGACATACACAACAAATTTCAATGAGGTTAACTTTGTATGGTGAATTTATGAGAGATTTTTTTCTTTTGTTATTTTGTGGCTTTTAGAGTATCTTCACTGAACATATTATTTTGGCTAAACTTTTATAACTGCACGTTTTTGCAGTAAAACTTTAAGTGTCAGGAGAAATTTGAACTGGGGGATGTGTGTTTTATTTTTGTGTAAAAGAGTTAACTCTGCTACTTCAGTTCTCAAATCATCATTTTGGCCAGACTTTCTTTAATACAGTGATTTTTCAAGCCTCACCACACCTTGGATTCACCTGGGAAGCATTAAACATACCTGCCCCAAGGCCACTAACCAGCTCGCCCAGACCAGGGGGTCAGAATCAGAGTGGGGCAAGTGCCACATCTGCAAGGCCAACCCCTCACGCTGTCTGTCTGCAATCCCGTGTTGCATTCTTTGATGTCTACAACACTGACCAGGAAGTTCCTTACTTAAAACTGGACTCCCAGGGTATTTTACTGTCCTTTTTTATTGTCGCAGTGGTGGGTTTTGCTGATACCCACTGCAGATATAAGCATTTTCCAG
The DNA here is from genome assembly GCF_022355385.1 of Mustela nigripes. Taxonomy (NCBI): domain Eukaryota; kingdom Metazoa; phylum Chordata; class Mammalia; order Carnivora; family Mustelidae; genus Mustela; species Mustela nigripes. Next base: position 270,127,703 of record NC_081557.1, on the reverse strand, counting down.
GTTCTATGGTGCACGTCTTTGGGACTTTGATCATTCCAATGGTCACATGCAACTCATTAGTACATGCAGAAGGTGTACCTCTTAACAAAACACTATCTGCATCTTTTGAATCATCACTGAAATGTCAGGTGTATCCTGTACTGGCCATTTTCCTTTCTCGGTTTCCCTTCTAGTCACTTGCTAAAGCAGGGCCAGAACTGGTTTCTGGGGAAAACAGAGGTTTTCTCACAAATATGTGTTTAGCTTCTCTCCGTGTTGAGTTAGACTGGCCGTTAGCTCACCCCCATGCTGCGCTAAGGTGCCTTCCATTCAGGTGGGTGGCCTGACGGCATCATTTGATTTTTATAACCATACATTTGGCGTATATGCCTTTCCTTCTACATACCTGTTCCTACACGTAATAAGCAGCCGTCATGGGATTCTGACCTTGGGTTCTCACCAAAGACTTCTAATTCAGCCCATTGCTACCCATTTTTTATTATGCCCTGGCTAGTGGAAATACTACTCATGGAGGGTTGTCCAAGAATATATACCCATGTGTCTCTCTGAACAATCTACATTTTATTTTATTTTATTTTTTAAAAAAGATTTTATTTACTTATTTGACAGAGAAAGAGAGATAGCAAGTAGGTGAAGAAGCAGGTGGGGGGGAAGCAGGCCCCCCGCTGAGCAGGGAGCCCGATGCGGGGCTCGATCCCGGGACCCTGGGACCATGACCTGAGCCGAAGGCAGAGGCTTTAACCCAGCGAGCCACCAGGCGCCCCAACAATCTACATTTTAAATCTGAATTTTAATCTTGAATCATCCCGATGATTAGAGACATAAGCAGTTGGCTGGGATCATTTTAGCTGTTCATCGATCCCTCTGAGGGATTCTACTCCCCCATTGCACTTTAACAGTATAGTAGGAAATAAATTCTTGGAAGTCACGGTTCTGTTTATTGTGGAGATAAAGGCTTTGACCATCCCATGTCATATACTATATATCATCTCCCTTTTGAGGACTTTGATGAGAAATTTCTCTAGGTCTCAATCTGTTTTTATTTTATACACTTGGTCAGTTTCCCAAATGTTTGTGTTCCCTCTTTGCTTTGCCTGGCAGGAAGCCCAAAACCTCATAGACAGCCCATGTCCAGCACCGTAGAGGAAGCCTAAAGCTTGTGCTACTTTTGCCCCAGACTTTACTTTCCCTTTGACCAATTTCTTCATTTTTCATTTTGTATCTTGTTTTATATGGAGGTTTGTAAGCTGCTCAAATCTTAACAATAAGATGAAAGTATGAATCAGAGTTTCTCAGCATTGACACTGTTGGGGCAAATAATTTATTATTGGCAGGAATAGGGGATTAAACGGAGGATTCAGCTTAATAATATTCAATGTGCCAAGCCTCCGTAGTTTAGGGTAGTTTATCCTAAACCCCAATAATTAGCATTTTCTAGGCTATGTGCAAGTCACGGTTTTAGGGGGACCCAGACAACTAAACCCACTTTCACCCTCAGAAAAACCTGCAAAAAGAAAACAAAATAGAAATCTAAGGGCTCAGTTTGCACATCTCTGAAATTAGTGTAGCAAGGGCTTTCCTGATGACCTTGGGAAAAGGAAGTGGAGATACTGTTATTGGCATTTAGACAAAAGGGGCACAAAGATAGCCAAGTACCTAGTGTAGTTAGTGTCCAGTGTGCTGACCCCCACATCCAGGAGGCTCTCCACCACATCATGAGAGTGTTGAAGAAGTTGAGCAAGAAGACAAGCAAATCCAACATGGCTTCACAGAGGAGGTGGCATTTGAGATGAGATGTTAACAGGTAAGCAGGAAAACAAGGGGCAGGAGCTCCGGGCAGGAACAGGATGGAGGGAATTCCTGCAGACTGGTGAGCACTGCGGCCTGACTTGATACGGGATGGAAAAGGTGATCAAAGGACTGAAAAAAATAAGGTGGGTCCTCTTCTGGGGGATCCTGAGATGATTCAGAAGTGAACAGGCGTTCTTCCCCGAGAGCCATGTATGCCGGGCAGCAGATAAACAAATTTTAAGGCAGAAGTGGAGCAGAAGCTGAATTCATTATATCACCCGAGAGACGAGTGAGGAGAGGGGACGACGGACCTGCGAGGATCCGATGTGTCCTGTGTTCCCGACCCTCGCCCCGTTAAATGTTTCCGTGAGCAAAACCTTTACTTCTTTGATGAAAATAGGATAAAGGACTCTCTGGTGTCTGCAAAATTCCCGGTTGAGAACATCAAATACGCAAATACTCCGGAGAGAGCTCTGATTTAGGGGTGACCAAGCACAAGCATCATTTTTAACAAAAGGGGAAATGTTTTGGGGCAGCTTTTTGGTTATAGAAATTATTTAGCCTCAATTAGGAAATGCCATAACTTCAGTTACACACAATTGATTTTAAATTTACGTATAACACAGTTTTCATTGTTTTGCTAAAATTTCACAAAATTATGTGATCAGTGGCACATTCGTCAGGAACCTATTGGGATACGGGCAAGCAGGGCTCTGTAGGTGACCCGGAAAACTGGCTCCGATGCAGATCAGAGCCGGGACCAGCAGCAGGCATGCTGTGGCGCTTCCGGGTGCTGGAGAGGCTCAAAGAGGGAGATTTGGGGGGGAAGAGCAGGATCCGAGTGTGTCTGGGGAGGAAGGGAAGCTTAGAAGCCAGATACTGGAGAGTGAGGAACCTCCTTTCCAATCTAAGTCTGTAAAGATTTTCTATAAAGACTTTTCTGTGGAGAAAAGGGATGCGTGGGCTCAGCTCAGCCCCACATGAGGGCGTCACTAAGTTGGGCAGAACGCCCCCCTCCTACTACTGCATCACCCTGGACAGTGACCAGAGGCTTTTTGTTTCATTTGAAGAAATGTCATGCTTTCAACTATGCATAATCATTTTTAAATTTCCTTATAACTGAGAATTTTCATGGTTGGGCTAAATTTTCAGAAATGACTTGGAGGAGAGAAAAAAATAATTCACCCTCTACACTTTCAAGTTCTCACCTAGGGCCCCTGAGAGAAAAGACAGATTAAGAAGAGAAAAACAGAAGCTGATTACACATGTATCTCATACACATGGGAGATATGCAGGAAGAAGAGAAACTTTCAAAGGTGGCTGAGAATTCAGGCTTCAACGCCAGCTTCAGCTAAAGGCACTGGAGAGAATGTGTGGTGGGAGCCATGACTGCCGAGGAGAGCAGGGAATAAGGTTACGATCTGCAGGTTTAAGTCCGTGAGTTTTACACTGATTAGCGTCTCTCGTGGTATAGAGTCCTTCCTGTCTTCCTGATAGGAGAATGGAACACTTATAAATGGAAATTTTCCATTAAAGGGTAACTTTGACTCTGTTTTCAGAGCTTCTCCTGTGTGTGCTGCTTCTCAAAATAATGGACTCAAAAATAACTCTTATGCCAAAGAAGCCTCTCTTGGAACGGAGCTTTCTGGTCTGTACACAACAGGTACACCGAGAGCGTCCCTATGTGATGCAGAGAACGCAGAATTCAGCTTGAGAGGCAGGGCAGTGGGACAAATAGCCCCAGAAGCAGACGCAGACCCAGCACTGAAACATGGGCTGGGGACGCTTGGGTGATGGAGAAGCTCCAAATGACTCGAAGCAAGGTCTGCCCAGTTGGCTTTATTCTCTCTACTTTTCCAGAAATGGGTGGCATATAGCCCGTGGGGTGCTCTGGTGGAAAACTGAAAGCCGGAAGGAGGTGGGCCGAGGACAAAGGAGGGAAGGAAGTAGGGGAATGAGGAGTCTGGGGAGGCCCAAGGGCTGACATTCAAGAGCTTGGTAGATTGGTTGGCACAGCTGAGCCTGGCCGAGAGAATGGAGCCCATGCAGGCCCCAGGCGCATCAGTGGGACTCCTCCAAGGATAGGACTTGGAAGGTAGGACTTGGTAGAATGGAAGAATATGGACTTTGGCTTCAGCTCACCTGCCTGGGAACCTGGCTACACTGCTCTAGCTATTTGATTTCAAATTAGGAGAAAAGGTTGTTATAAGGCTAGAATCCCACCACATGCCTGAGATTGCTTAACGTGGTAACTGGCAGTAGAAAGTGTTCGAGAAATTTGAGTTTCCTTCCTTGATCCATGAATAAACAACTGCATTCCCAGAGGAAATGCTCTTCTAAGAATTTAGACAGAAATCATAAATCGTGGCCTCCATCAGTGTCTTTTGGCCTCTGTTCACTCCCTGAGGGGTGGGAGACAGCTTCCTGCACGGCCTAGGAAAGCTCCATAGTTTTGGCCTCCCCCACACCAGTCCCATTCCTGTAAGCTGGGAGGCAGAAAGTGCTCCACCCAACATGATACTCTCTGATTCCAAAGTTATTTCTAGAACCTTCCAGGTAAATAGAGAATGCCCAGTTAAATTTGAATTACAACTAAAGAATGGAAAGTGTTCTAATATAAGTATGTCTCAGATATCACTTGGGACTTACTTATTCCAATTTAAATCTCCTTTATTTTTTTACCCTAAATTCTATTTAATCATTTAACCATAATTTCTGTTTTTCTCAGTCTCAAGCATAGGCTTCCATTTCCCAGATTCTTGTAGCACCCTCTGGGTCAAAAGAAAAATGGTGGCATCACCAGGTATTGACAAGGACGTGGGGCAAGGACATGGAGCAAATGGAACTCTCATCCACTACTGATGGGAGTGTACATTGGCACCACCACTAGACAATAATGTCTGGCACTATCTGCCAACCCTAGGACCCAGCAGGTCTACTCCTGGCAGACACAGCAGGAACACATGCCTCGTCCACCTAAAGATACGTGCAAGAATGTCCATAGCATGAGGTGACCATTCCTAATGGTCCAGACTGGAAACCGTACAATGGCAGCATGGGTAAATAAGTTGTACTTCATCTGTGTGATGATTTATTATATGTTAATGAGAATAAATGAAGTATTGCTGTGTGCTCCATGGTTGCATCTCACAGTCCTAACTTTGGACAAAAAAAACCAGACACAGAAGAACACAGAGTGCGCATAATTGAACAGACGTAAGGCTCAAACACAGCAGAGGCAGAGGGACTTCCTAAGAGAGTGAGGAGAGCTTCTGTGGTGCTGCTCATGTCCTTCTTGAGTCAGGCTGTGGTCACAAGGACAGAACAGTTCACGTTAAATTCACCGATCATGCTGATGAGTTCTGCACTTCACTAAATGTTTACTGGACTTCGGTGGGAGGTGTGCCAAAAGAGTGGAGGTCTATCCCGATGGTGCTCCTTCTGTAGACCCGTATGATTGGAAACACCTTCTGGAGTATATGCGTGGTTTCTTTTATTCACAGAACTTTGTGTTAAATCTGTGGGAAGGACCTGCTAAAACCATGTGAAGGACCTCATAGTCACATTTTTAGATCTTGGGTATTGGGGTATCCCAACAATCTGTACAAGTCTAGGATGTGATAGTTTAGGGGTAAGCAGGATTTGAATGCATTCGTGTTTAGAGGGTGTCTGAGAACCAGGCAGATCCCCCTACTCTGACCCTAAACATTGCCCTAAAGTAAAGAAGTTGGATCCCAAAGATTACAGGTAGGGAATTTTTGAACTATGTCCATATTCAAATGGAGATCGAAGACATCCCACTGAAGGAAAGAATTCTACCATATTGAACAAAAGTTCTTTTTAAAAGGGCTATTTTGAAGATTATGATTCTGATTTTGGAGGAACTACAGTGATTGGCATGGAAGGAATCACGTGTAAAATTTCTTAAATAAATATTTATTGACTTTAAATTAAAAAAAAAAGAAGTTTATTGAAAGAGGAAAAAAAAGTAGAACTGGAGAGCTCTGCTGTCCACATAGGAACAAGAAGCAGAAGAAAAAGAGACAGGTGGGCAGGATGGGAGAGACAAGCAGGACCTGCCACACAGGAGATGGATTTCAGAACAGGGTGTGAACAAATCCACGGGGAAACCGGGACATGCGACGATCACCGGGTTCTAGCCTTTGAAACATGTGTGACCAGGAAACAACGTGTTAGGTCCCATTCCTCACAAGGACGGCCTGTCTGGCTGCTGTGGACCCCGTTTCTACATCCCTGGGAAACTGAATCAGACGCCATTAGAACCTTCCAGAAGCTCAGGCTTCCTGGTGCCCTTGATGTTTTTGAACCACGGTTTCTCATCGCAGCACTGTTGTTGACATTTGGAGACAGAACGTTAGTTGTTGTGGGGGCTGTCCTGTGCTTTGCAGAGTGTCTAGCAGCATCTCTGGCCTCCACCCACGAGAATGACCATGGCACCTCACCCCCAGTGGGGACAACCAAAAATAGCTCAAAGCATTGCCAAATGTCCCCTGGGGGCGGGGTGCAAAGCAATCCTGGTTGTGAACCAGTTACCTGAACACACATGGTGGAACTCTAGAGGAAGTTTCTGAGCGTCTGGGATCAAGACCCTAAAAATACTTACCTAGATAAACACACACAAGCACATACATGCCGACTGACAGGCAGACTTAAGAAAGCGAAGTCAGTCTCAAACTGTCAACCTTTGGCACACCCTACGAAGTGCTCACTTTCCTTCCCGAGCGGGTCTGCTCGCTCTAGCTGGCCGAGATTCATAATCCAGGTGGACAGACTCTGTGGAAACAAGCTTAAGAGCCTTGGAGTCCCAAAAACTGAATTCAAATCCCAGCCCTGCCACTCTGTCTCCCTGGACATGTGACTTACTTTCTGTTTCTCTCCCCTTCCTCTGCGGCCTTGTGGAAGACGTGCCCGTGCTCCACAGTGTATGGAGCGTGTGACGGAAGGCCACGGATTTTACCAATTTCCCTCAAGGGCCAAGTACTGTCCTTTTTGTAACTGCTGCCCATGAAGAATTTACCCCATGCCAGACATCCCTCTAATCACTCAAATCACTCAAATATTGTTCAGTGACCCTGACGGCTTCATAAGCTACCATTGCGCACATCCCCACTTCACAGGTGAGGACAGAGTCACAGGGTCGTTCATTAGCTAGTGACTGGAAGGCTGGGAGTCTGTGGCCAGTGTCCATAATGGAAACCACTGGATCATGCCGCCTGGTCCACTTTTCTATCTTCGGGTTTTATAATGTGATATATATATATATAATTTCCCCCCCGACGAGACCGGGAAGAGGGTGCCGGCCAACACTCACTCTTCGTGCTCATGTCCTTATTATAAATTAAGGTGTTGGACTGGCGACCGTGACTTTCCCTTGGCCCTGGCGTATCACTCTGCCTCAGTTTCCATGTGTGCGATAGGAAGCGTCTTATCAGCCCCCTTCCCCGCATGCTGCAGTCTGCTGGGAGTACGAACGGGATGGACATTAACCAGAGTGCAGACGGGAGCACGTTTAGAAAGTAGAGCGCTCCCGGCCACTGTCACGTCGGCAACAGATCACACTCGGGCTTTCCACCCGCTGTCCTGGCACTTAGACACTCTGTAGACTCTCTCTTCCACATATATGGTGATTGGCAGTTTTCTTTTTTCTTTTAAATATTTTATTTATTTGTTTGACAGAGAGAGACACAGCAAGGGAGGAAACACAAGCAGGGGGAGTGGCAGAGGGAGAAGCAGGCTCCCCGCGGAGCAGGGACCCGGATGCAGGGCTCGATCCCAGGACCCTGAGGTCATGACCCGAACTGAAGGCAGGTGCTTCATGACTGAGCTCCAGACTGACAGTTTTCAAACTGTCTTCACGTAATGGGATCTTCCTGGGTCTTGCCAGATCAAAGCAATGGCGTCAGTCCAAGGTTTCAGATCCACACCCATTGCACACCGCAGCCCCGCTATGTTAGCTTTCGGGAGCTGTGATTCCAGGCATGGCCCCGCACTATGAAACAGTCACAGGACCCGCTACTTAACGACATTTAGTCTCAAATAGACACGGGGTGCCTATGTCAGCTCACGGACATACAAGAAACAGTGTTGAGCAGACATGGTCTGCCGACCTACTCTCATCACAGTAACACAACAAACCATGAGAAGAATGCTACTGCACTCATTTTAAAGTTGTCAAAACTGAGGCACAGAGAAGTTAGGTTATTTGTCCAAGAACACAGCGGGTGGAAAATAGATTGGAACCCAGTTTCTAATCACAGTCTAGACCCTGAGGAGTCAAAGTGCGGGCCAGATACCAGCAGAACTGGCACACGCCCAGAGTTTGTTAAAAAGCAAGGCTCAGGGGGCACCTAGGTGGCTCAGGGGGTCAAAGCCTCTGTTTTCGGCCCAGGTCATGTTCTCAAGGTTCTGGGATCAAGCCCTACATCGGGCTCTCTGCTCAGCGGGGAGCCTGCTTCCCCCTCTTTCTCTGCCTGCCTCTCTGCCTACTTGTGATCTCTGTCTGCCAAATAAATAAATAAAATCTTTTAAAAGCAAAGACAAGCCTCAGGTCCCATTCTGGACCCATTGAATTAGGTTCCACACGCTAAAGGATCCTAAGTGAGTCCTGTGCATGGTGTAACGTAAGAACCACCGCTGCTTAGTGTACATCCAGCCACATAGAGAAGCACAAAATGTACAAATAGCTCTACAACACGTGCATACAGTACAGAGTGTTTTTAAAATGTGCTTCTTTTTTTTTTAAGGTTTTATTTATTTGACAGATAGCAATCACAAGTAGGCAGAGAGGCAGGCAGAGAGAGAGGAGGAAGCAGGCTCCCCACTGAGCAGAGAGCCCAGTGTCGGGCTTGATCCCAGAACCTGAGGCCATGACCCAAGCTGAAGGCAGAAGCCCAAATCACTGCACCACCCAGGCGCCCCTTAAAATGTACTTCTAAACACCTTACTTCAAGGAAGGGAATTCAGAGTTTGCAGAACAAGCGGCAGGAGTCCCTGCGTTAGATTAGGAATTTAGTTAATCGAATTAACACACACAGTACAATCTAGGGTAGATGTGATTTGCAGATGGGACAATCACAACAGATGCCTGTTTTAGGATCCCTATCAGAACTGATTTTCCAGCCAGTTTTTCTGTTTTTGTTTTTTAAGATTTTATTTATTTATTTGACAGACAGAGATCCCAAGTAGGCAGAGAGGCATGCAGAGAGAGCAGGAGGAAGCAGGCTCCCCGCTGAGCAGAGAGCCCGATGTGGGCTCGATCCCAGGACCCCGGGATCATGACCTGAGCTGAAGGTAGAGGCCCAACCCACTGAGCCACCCAGTGAGGCCCTGCTCCCTGGCATTTTGTTTTTACACCAAACACAGCCAACTGTAAACCACTGACCACAGCAAGTAGACGTTCCCAGGCTGCACAAAGGGCAAGGAAGCGCTGGAAGAATTGTTGAGATCAAGTCTCTGCCCGGGAACAGTTGTTAGGATTGGGTCTTGAACTTTCACATAGTTTTCCATTTCGATACGTTGGCTAGACTGATTGGTTCGGTTATGTGAGTCTTTTCATCCCAAGCATTGATTCTTGCAAGAAGTAATTTTCTACTAAGAATACAGCCTTACTGGCATATTTTTTTCTTGAATGATACACCCGCAGCAGCAACAGCTATGTGTACCTTTTGTGTTATGCTTTTCCCAGTACGTATTTTGAAGGTATTGGGTCATTCATCCTTGAGGCCAAAGGTGTATCTCTAACACTCAGTGTTGAACAACATATTACCTGTGCAATTTATTCAACTTCTGTAAGTATTCCGCAGGTAGTAGATCGAATTCACATCATGTGCCCACTATGATTACATGACAGTAAGAAAGCTATCGCAGTCCTCCTAAATCATCAGAGAGAAGGACCTTTGGACTCCAACGAAATGTTTACCCAGCTGTAGAGTTTCAACCGTAGTTCCTGGAGCGAGGTGACAGTAATCACAGAGCCTTCTCGGTCGGCTGGTTTTCCCTCCGTGTGGTAAAGCAGATGCTTGATGATAAATGCTAGAGGCAGCCTTCAAGGGTGGTCGGAGTGCCCTGCTCTTATTGTTCCAGAACACCTCCACCCCTTTTGTGAGGACTCATCTGGTGGGGAATCAAGTGATCACAGCCACGATCTCAGTGGAGACAAAATCCATCCGGAGAAAGAGCAGGGCAGGGAAGAGCTAAGAAGACCAGCCGGGAAGGGCTGAGCGAGACTGAAATGACCTGTACTCAGAGTTCGCAGAACCGTCTGCATCACAAGAATTTTACTTACCGAGGGTCCACCCCAGCTACTGAGTCGGCATCAAGTACCTGTGTTTTCAACCGTGCACAGTCCAGACTGAGAAGTGCTCTGGGAACACCTTTGACTGGGCCTTCCCGGCGACAGGGAAGAGAGGGGATGGGTAATGGGGCTGGATGTCCTTGCACCTGGCTAAGGGGAGTGTGAGAGGCGAGCCAGGCTGAGGACCGCAGAGCATGGCGCAGGGTCAGATGTGAAGTAGTGAAGAAGAAAGTTTTACATTAGCCGTTGTGAGGCCAGATGCATCCTCTCCCCTAGGAGTCCCGACTGGGTAGAGCCCAGGAGACTTCGCTTGATCGCTGGATGAAGTCTGAGATGCATGTAGGCACCACTTTGTTCAAGGGACACTGTTTTTAGTGGTTTTGCCACTACTGGATTTTTCTGTGGAAGCTTGAAGTCCAGCCCCCGCTCCCCCCCCCCCCAGATTCTGGCCTGATGATTTCACAAAAAGAAGTTAATTGGTTTTGGGGTTTTTTTGACTTTTTTTTAAGTAACCAGGGACATCTGTTAAAACTCCAGCTACCAGGATACGACTAGCAATTATGCAGTGAGGACTGGCGTTATCTAGAAGCATCGGTGTGACGAGAACTTTCTTGCACAAGTAAAGAACTCTGTCTCACAAGGCTCGATTGAGGGACAATTGAGGTGATGCCTGTGCAATAGCGTCGTAAAAGTTATTACAATCGCTGTTAAATAGAACACCGCATGTGCAAGAGAGACTGTTTAGGAAGGTTGTCTTGAAATAGAAGGAAAAAAATCATCCTGCTGATAAAAAGGATCAGAGGAAGGGGCAATAAACCCCCAGAAAACCTGTGGAAGGAACCCCCACCCCATGTCCCTGACGTCTCTCATTATCGAGCACAGACGATAGTCTAGAAACGTCTTGCTGAGTGAGTGGAGGGCGGCCACCGTGATCAGGAGAGGTGGTTTGAGAGGTCTGCTCAGCCGGCTTCACGATACCCTCCCAGAGCAGGTGGGTGCCTCACACGGCGCTGGTTTGTTTTCACAGGCAGTGCCCTCTGGAACTCGCCGTAGAAATGAATCCAGTTGTTTCGCAGCCGGGATACGGCGCGGGATACGGCGCGGGGGGGGTGATGAACAGTGACTGGCAGACCGGCGTATTTGACTGCTGCGACGACCTGGGGATTTGTAAGTCATCACTCTCCTCCCCGGCTGCCGGAACGCAGGCTCCTGACCTAATAAAACTTGTCTGCTTCTCCTGTCACCGAGCTCCCACTCTGTGGCCAACTCGGAGTCACAAGTTGCAAGCCATGGGTGGGTTTAGCCACCAGATGTGCTTTGTTTGTCCTGTACATGATGAACTTGCTTCATGTGGTAATTTAAAAATACCAGGAAACACCTCAAAATCAGATTTCACGCATACAGAAAGATCTGGCTTTCCAATCTAGATTTCCAACTTCTCTCAAAAATTGGAAAATTTGGCAAGATGAGCCTTCATCACACAGGGCAGAGTTCAGCTGCTTCTTAACATGAGCCAATCCCATTAAAAGAGAGTCTCACTCTCTAGTTGGTCGTATTTGCTCATGCCTGCTATTGGCTATTTTGTGGGGTTTTTCCAGTCTATTCCACTCACTTTACCTGCATGACCTTGAGTCGGTGACCCTTGTCGAGATCCTTCGCCGTCTGCCATTTTTCAGCTCTTGGGCTCACCGCCCTCTGGACGCGTTGCTCCGTCTTCTGCTTCCCTCTCGCTCCTGACGAGGCTGCTCCGTGTGCTCTGGCTCTCAAGGCCGACTCCTGTCACTGCCTCACTTCAGAAAGCACCACAGGCTTTTAGCTTTCCCGACTTCTACTTCTTTCCCACCACAAAGCACACTTTGGAGTGAGAAGACTTTTTCCGGAGCCATCGGGTTGCAGACGTTCTCTGTGGGGCTCCTCCTGACCTCAGGCGTGAGGAACAGCCTCCTTTTTCCGGGGGTGATGGAAGTTCCCAGATCTTTGGTCTTTTGCTTAAAAACAGTCATCAAAGAACTGCTGACTCTCTCATCGCATCTAGGGTACCGCACACCACAACTCCACCCCGGCACTTTTCAAAATAGACTTTCACTCAAAGCATATCTGAGAACAGTTTCCTGTTTGTTGTCACTTTCTCGAGCCCTTTCTGGGCCTTGCAGGGCGTCTCTAAAGCGGAGCCGCACTCAAGTCTGTAAACGGCTGAGAGCAAAATCCCGTCCGTTCTGGGCGTGTCCGTCCTCCTAACAGTGATGGGGTCCTTTTGCCCGAACGACCTTCTAGAATCTGTTTTGGCTCATTGTCCCTAATGATTTGTTCACTCGGTGTTTTGACACTCAACACACCCCCCATGGCTTTAGAGGGCTTCTCAGACATCCTGACGCCACAGATTTCCTCCCCAGGCGGGACCCTATGTCACAGGGCAGGGCAGAAGGATCATGCGAAGGAGCTTCTGCAGTTAAATCAGACCCGGTGCAGTGACTCACGAGTCACCCCCAGTTGCTGGACGGAGGGCCCCAGAGGCCAGGCAGAAAAAGCCAGACGACAAACGCTGCTTTCTCCGGGGCCCATTAGAGCCGTCTCTGGAGCCAGCATCTTTCGGAAAAACGTGATTTCGTTGCCAGCGAGACGACTCTCACTAACTCCTCTTTGTGGCTTCCCCTTGCACGCAGGCCTCTGCGGCACTTTCTGCCCCCTGTGCCTCTCGTGTCAGATCGCCTCCGACATGGACGAGTGCTGCCTGTGCGGGGCCAGCGTGGCTATGAGGACCTTGTACAGGACGCGCTACGGCATCCCGGTGAGTCCCCGTGCCCCGCTGCACGAGCCACACCCGAGGGCTCCCTGCGGGCGGACCGCAGCCGCGACTGCCCTCCTCGCCTCCTGGGCTTGACCCTAATCTTCGCTCCACTCCCATCCTAAATTTTTTAAATGATGGACAGGGACCGCGCCGCTGTTCATACCAGGGAACATGTTTGTAATAAAATCTTGCGTTCTCGTAGATGCGTCCCTGAGACGGTGGCCGCAGGTGAGGGACGGAGAGCTCTCACCCTCTCCCCTTTTCTCCGTCAGACCCAGGACCCCGCAGATCTGTAGGCTGGATGATGGTGTGTTAGGAAGCCGGGGGGGGGGGGGGGGGGGGGGGATGCGCCTGCGGTAGATCCCTCGCAAGCCAGCACGTCTGTCTCATAAGCCAGTGCTCACTCCTTCAACGAAGATGTGTCCTGTGCATGGAACACGCCCGGTCCTTTCCAGATGCTGGAGGCACCTCAGTGCATGTGGCTTACATCCTGTTTCTTTTTATTTTTTCAGACCTCTATTTTAACATAGTTTCAAACTTGAAGAGAAGCCGCAGAAATCATAAATGGGAAAAAAAGGAGAAACGATACTAGGGCTTCCTGAGTACCCCCACCCCCACGCCCCGAACCCTGAAACCCTGCCTCTCCTTTCATTTCCTCGCCTCCACCTGTTTGTCTAGTCTCTGTTCGGGAACATCGAGAGGAAACGACAGACTTGACGTCCTATAGCATCTCTATGGCACTACGCATTCCTTAGTGACAAGGGTCTTCATTTCTGTAACCATAATGCAATGATCGAAATCAGGAATTTAACACGGATACGGTACTATTCGCTAATTTGTGGGTCTTATTTAAACTTTACCAATTAACCCAACAACATTCTGTGGATGAAAAGAAAACCGATCCAAAACCACAAGTTCTATTCGATTGTCATTCCTCTTTAGTCTACTACAATAGGGAATAGTTTCTCAGTCTTTCCTTGCCTTTTCCCCCCCAAGTGTAGATCATTTATTTTGTAGACTGTCCCTCAATTTGGTGTGTCAAATATGTCCTCGTGGATATATTTAGGGTTTACGCTTTGACAGAACCTCCACAGAACTGATGTAATAGTCACTGTGCTTCCTATCAAGATGCACACGCCATCACTGTATCCCATTATGGTTGTTTCCTTTGATTACTTAGTTAAGGGAGTGTCGCCGTAAGGTTCTCCACCTTCTGGTGAAGTTCTCCACCGAAGGTTGCCATTTTCCCCTTCGTAACGAGTAAGGACCTGGTAGAGAGACGTGAACACCCTGTTCCTCATAGTCCTTCAGTCACTGGGACTAATGTCCACTGAAGCTTCTCGCCTGAATCAATGATTACTATGATGGCTGTCCACGGCAGAGCTCGTGCTCTACTGGGAGAAGATTGCTACACTGTGACTCATTAAAAACCTTATAGGATGCTAATAAGTGGCACAGAAAAAAATAAAACAAAGAAGAGGAATAAAGAATGTTGAAGCATTCTAATTCTATTTTATTTTTTTCAGCATTACAAAATTTATTTTTATCCAAGCAAGGTTTATCCCAGGAATGCAAAGACGGCTTAGTATCAGAATACTGTCGTTACAGATTCAAAAAGAAAAACCATCATCATCATTTCAGCTGATGCAGGAAAAACAGTCAACAAAATTCAATGTCCATCCACATTTTTAGAAAGGGAGTTCCAGTGTTAAATAGGCGATGAGGGAAGGCTTTCTTACAAACGTGAAAGGGTGAGGAAGAAGTTACCCATCAGGGGAAGAGCCGGGCAGGAGACAGAGTATCGCCCAAGGCTTTAAAGTAGAGTTTATCTGGAAAGTTCCAGAAACTGGAAAGGGCCAGAGAGGCTGGAATCGAATGAGTGAGAGGGTTGGGGCAGGATGTCACAGAAAAAGGTGACATTCGAGCAAGATTTAGAAACTCTAGGGCCTTGAGAACCATTGTAAGAACCTCAGCTTTACTCCGAGTGAGCAGGGAAGTCCCTGAAAACGGTTTAAACAAACGGGTGATACGACGGATTCTGTTCCTAGAAATGTAGCCTCTGCCCCACTCACTGCTCCCACTGGACCGGGAGCAAGTTGCTCGTCTCCCTAAGCCTCAACCCCCTCATTGATAAATGGTCACACCGATCCTCCCCTTTAATGGCGTAGCAAGAGTCATGGGAGATAATGTACGGAAAGGGCTTAAACAGGACCTGGCAAGTAATACGTGCTCAGTAAACAATTACTTCTCTTTTTGTTCTTTTCTCTGAGAATTGCTCAGCTATTTCTCAGGGCAGAGGTGTGTGCAGGGCCCTGGCCTCATTTCTCCTGCGTGCTCGCTCAGGTCCCTGACGTCGCAGCACTCGAGGCTGCCCTCATTCATGCTAACCCTAACGTAGCCCAACACACATGGGCTCTTAACTCCGTGCCTGGACTGGGACTTCCTGAATCGTGTGCGAGGTGTCACGCATGTGCACTTCCGTACGTGATGTGATGGTAACATTCTCAACGCAGCCCAAGACCCAGACACGGTATATAGGAAGGGGTCCTTAGCTGGATCCTGGAGATGAGGCTTTGGGAACAGCTCGGCATGTTCTCTGATAAATCACATGGTGGCAACAGTTTTCTCATCTGTCATAAGGAAGTTGTGCAAGGTGATTTCTAGGTCTAGGATTCTAGCTATAGGTTTCCTCAACATACAATGAAGCGGAGTATTTATAGACAGTGTATCTCTATTTCCTCCTTTGAACAGACCTAAAAATAATTCCCAGGACTGGTTTATATTGTTCAGGCTCTCTGTTTTGTTTCCCTTTCATATCTATGCAAATCTTTGTGGGTCTGCGACAGTACACCTCTCTGATCTACCCCTTCTTTTGTGGACGCAGCCAGGAGAGCATCCCTTCGCCAGGCACAACCTGTGCGGGAGAGAAGGAGGAAGAAAAGAGACAACCACTGTTTGTCCTACCGTGAGCTGAATATTATTCTCACGTGCAGTTGCTCATGTACTGCCTGCAAACTCTTGTGCTGTGGGAAGTGTTACCTCCTTTTATAGACATGGGTGGGCTCTTTGCCCCAAATGCTTACACTGTAAGATGGTGATCAAAGCACTGTAGCAATAGAAAAAATTTCTTTTCATGAAAAATAAAATCACTCATAGTCTCACTGTTTAGAAGCTCCTATGTACACACTGCTGCCCCCCACCCCACCACACGAGCTCACACTATAAATTGGGAATTATATTAAACTCAAACCTTAAGAACATAAGTGCTATCAAATAATGGATTCAAAATTCTTTCAGTCTGTCAAGACACGCAGTAATAACACTGGGTTATCAGACTAGAACTCCCCAGTTCACTCGGGCCTCCTGCGCCAGAACAGGGATCCCTTCAAGGGCACGTCACCCGGAAGGTCATTGAGGACCCGGTTGGACACTTCCATTGAGAGGGCCCTCAAATCTTTGTGAAGTCTCCCATCCCACGGCTTTCCAAACAAATTCTTCCTCTTCTTTCTTCCTTCCCCCATAATTTGTGTATCTACCCTTTGCTCCAAAGTTCTTCCATTGCAGAACTTGAGAGATGTCCATGAAAATGGCTAGAGGGATACAATGTGGGGCCCCATCTGGCTCTGCTCACAAACTACAGAAAAATTGGTGCATTTTATAACTGGCTTTAAAGGGAAGCCATCTCAGAATTTATGGTAGAGGATGAGGGCTGTAGTCATACCCTGCAGGTCAGCTGAAGTCATGTCATATACGGTTAAGGGCACAGGCTTCAGAAAAGAAAGACCAAGTGCCGCTACCAATTTGTTATGGGATCTGAACAAGTTATTTACCTTCATGTGGGTCATCAGAAAAATGGAGATAATGAAAATCCTCATGCTAAACCAGTGACATAAAATGTACCTTTTAAAGAGTTTTTGAAAAGCTACGAATGCAAGGACTTGTGTGACTCTATTTATAGCCTATGTGTGGACCCGCTGTTGGTTTTTTAACAGGGATCTATTTGTGGTGATTTCCTATGGCTGGGATGTTTTCCTCTGTGCACCCTTTGTCAACTCAAGCGAGATATTGAAAAAAGAAAAGCAATGAATGCTTTCTAAAAGGTGCTTGGTAAGTTGTTGGAAATCCTTTGATTTAGTTGTATCAAAACAAACGCTCAATAACACCCTTTACTTCCTTGGTCCTCTCTCACAAATACACGAAACATTGCTTACAAAATGGAGGACAAAGGATTTTTCATTGCCAGCCGACACCAGCAGGCGGTAGTCAGCATGCATAGGTTGAGAGCGGGAAACCTGGAAGGAGAGGAGAGAGTCCCGAGGCTTGTGGGGCTGTCTGCCGTGTGACGTACCCGCGAACAGGTCCCGGGCCACCCTGCATATCTTCACCAGACCATGATTGGAGGTAGCTGAGGTGTACGTGTTACCATTCATTTCCCCAAGTCTAGTTCCTAGGTGTGCCGCTACCACACTAACCGATGAGCTGATATACTAAGTATGACTGTGTGATGTGCCTACTTCTGTGTTCTTGGCAACACCAGAATATAAGAATCCCTCCTCCAAAGCTATGGGAAGCTACTTTAGTTTCTATAAATTCAGCATGGATATTTCACCCAGTTATCCAAAATTCCCAAAGCCCCCACTATGAGAAGTTACGGATGTTTCGGTGGCAGTGTTGTCAGAGTTGGGTAGCTGCTAATTTCCCTGCTTCCTAGCTCCCCTAGTCACATTTTTCATCTTCTGAGCAGCTATTTCTCTCAAACAGGTGGGTAATAGTTTACGTGTCCTATCTTTTGATCTCTTATTGCCAGTCCGCATGGAATTCGCAATCAAAGCTTAGTTTTCCCCAGGAATGACTATTATCTGTACAGTCCTTTCCCGCCCAGAGGTCTTTGTGCGTGTTTGATCAAGGGGGATCATTCAAGAGTGTAAGTTGTCACTGGCCCAATCTCTCTCTTTCCTAGTTACTTCTTTGCCACATACCCCACAAAATGATGTCTTCTTCACGAACATATTGGTTCGTCTCATGTTGCATTTTTGTATCCTAGCATTTGTCTTCTGATTGTTTCAATGGCTTCCTGAAATGACTAACATGCATCAGTTTCAGGCAGAGTCATGATAGGGAGTTTTCTTTTATTCCTTTTCCTCCTTATTCTACCTCCAGAGAATTGGCTGTTGTCTCTCTTTCCAAGCAGTGACATTTGTTAAAAGTCCTATATTAACAACTTGGCTCAGAATTTGATGCCTAAGTAGCCCTGAGGGAAGGAAGATGTGACAGTGCTGGTACAGTCCATGAAAAAGACTGTTTGTGTTCTCTGCCTTTTGGAGACCCTTACCTTGACATGGTGGATGATCCACTGACATTTGACAACAGAAGTCGACTCAGGCGATCTACGGAGCGCTCCATTGTTTCCCTCAACCACATAGCAACAATGCTTGATACCTAGCAGGCACTTAACAAATATTGTGGGAGAATAAATCAGTGCAACTTTCAAGCAAGGAAGCATAATGAGGGCCTAACCTAGGAGACTTGAGTGACTCTTACCTGGAGATGGTGACTTTCTAATGGATTATACTGAACCAGGGGCCATGATTTGGTATAGATCTCAAAACAGGCCAAAACACGGTGGTAGGGGATGGGTGGAATGAAAGTTTTGATACTTAGAACAAGATACTGTGAAGACAGATGAAACTAATAAATCCTAATTTGTTCATTCATTTATTCTCTCCTTTTTCCTTCTGGTTTCTACAGGTCACATTCACAATGTGGTGAAAGAAATGCTAGAATCACATACTGCATCTGTTGAGTGCTATCTCACCCCACATCTTAGAAACTAATTCAACCAATCATATGGTTTCCAATGGCTTCAAGGCACTTTTAATTTCTAGTTTATTTCAAAAGAAATACATTTCCAGTGCTGTTCTCTAAAATGACTGCTAATAAAAAATTAATATCCTCAACATTTCTTGTGTCTTTATTTTTTTTACTTAAATTCCATGAGCCAACATATAGCACATCATCAGCTTCAGATGTAGTGTTCAATGATTCATCAGTGTCTTTGGATATAGCTTTATGAAAAACTATAACTTTTTAAAAACAAACCCAAATTTGTGAAAATATTAAAGCTGAATGATGGGCACATGGAGAATCTTTTTTTTTTATTATTATTTTGAAAGTTTTTTTTTGAAGGATGATTGACACATAAAGACGATTCCACTTTCCTATCTTTATATATGTTTGGAAATGTCCAGAATAAAAAGTGTTTAAATGTTGTCAAGACTTTTCTAATTTTAGACTTTCCCACCACTGGTAGGCAAGGAATCACTCTGGGCATTCCCTCACTCCCAAAAAGGGTGGTACTTTGACCTACCTTGGGCCTCCTTTTGGGAGCCAGGATGACCTTCGACACTCCTTACAGCCCCGCTCAAGGCTAAAATAACTCCACTTGACGAGGAATACTGGCTGAGCGATGTGGAGTTTACTACAGATTCTATGGACAAAGGAGAGGATTTCTGTTGTAAGCCACACAGCAAGACTCCTAACTGAAACTGGCATTAGGCATTTCCATCCTCCCTAAAGCCATCGGCAGCGAGCCAGCCACAGGAGCTCCACATACCTTTCTTTCTCCACTCCCCCTCCTTCCCTGCACCAAGGTTAATGTGGCATTTTCAAATATTGAGATATAATTGAGTTATAGGGGTACAATATTATGATACGACCCATGTACATATTGGAAAATGATCACCACAATAAGTTTAACTATCCCTGAACATAGTTATAATTTTTTCTCGTGTTGAGAAGTTTTAAGATTACTCTCTTCTCAACTTTCCGATATATAATACTTTACAATGTATACTACCATGCCGTACACTACATCCCCATAACATATTTATTTTATAACTGGAAGCTTGGACCTTCGGCTCCCTTCACCGTTTCACCTACCCCACCATGCCCACCTCTGGCAACCAACAATCCAACTGTCTATGAGTTCAGGTAGTTTATTTCTCTATCTTAGATTTCCACATAAGCAACACGATGCAGTGTTTGTCTTTCACAGTCTGACTTCTTTCACTTAGCTTAATCCCTTCAAGGTCTGTCCATTCCCATCCCAAATAACAGAACTGCCTTCTTTTTTAATGGCTGGGGAATGTTCCATTGTGTATATAGACCACATCTTCCTCACCCATCCGTCCTTCGATGGACACTTAGACAGCTTCCATGTCAGCCATGCGAATAACGCTGCAGTGGACATGGGGCCGGTCCACAGGCCTTTCCTGTGCAGAGCAGTTTGGTTCTACCTCAACTTCCCAGTCCAGGAACCACACCTCCAAAGGTGCAGGATGGGGGTGAAATTCTGCTGTTAAATAAAAACCAAAAAATGTTTTCCAGATCGCTTACTTAAAAGTCACAACATATTTTATGCATATTTGCACATAAAATTCATGGCAAATAGGAGTTTTCTTATAATGTTTGATCTAACTGAGATGTTTTATTATTTAGACTCATTCTCCCACTCTCAACATCATGTCTCTTCTGGGCATGAGAAATGCCTACGGTCTCCTGGTACCAGGCTAGTTGCCTTAATTAAATCAAACCCTCTTAAATGCTACCACAAGCTAAAGGTCAATTGCTAGAGCCAAAAAGCAGCGACTCCTGTGAGGAAGGTGAGGCTAGAAAGGGAGACGTGTAGGTGATTTACAAATCTCCAAAGCAAAGAGCAGCAGAAGAGAATTCATCTCACCTTCCAGGGAAGGAAAGATTATCTGTGGATCCTGCTTCAGACTTACCTGTGGCTGCTTCGTGGCTACAGTCATTTCTTCTACTCAAAGGTCAACAATTCAGGCGGAATCCCCCATCTTTGTTCATGCCGTGTGGAACCAGGCGGCTCACCTCGGGCTGGAGGAGAGCCTTCGGGATGGCACCCTCACGGCCACCTGCTGCTGCCCCTCGGTTAGTGGTTCATCCCAGGCTGGGGCCTTGGGCTGCGGTCCGTATTAGCGACAAAGCTGCTTGGTCGGCCTCACAGATGGTTGTGGATGGTCCGGGGGAAGCAACATGGAAATGCACAGCATCTCAATGACCTGGCTTCGGAGGTCGCAGAGCATCCCTTCTGCCGAACTCTCTCGGTTGAGGCAGTGGCAAAGGTCCACCCAGGGGCGAAGCAAGGAGACACGGAAACTCACTTTCCCTGTGCTGTGGCAACGTCCCTGAAGAGTCTAACCGACATGGAATCCTGCTGCCGCCCTCTTCTGAGAGTCCAACCAGTCACCACTGCTGGAGCGGCTCCGTGTTGTGTTGTCGGCCTGTAATCGGGTCTGTGCCCACCTGTCCCCAGGGAAGCCACTCTTGCGTTGTCGCGGCGCAGTGACGGTCGCCTGCCCTGCTCAGGCTACCGGGGACAGCGGCGTCCCTGCTGTGACACCGGCTTCATCTCTCTGGTGACTCAGAAACATTTTCGATCACCAACGTGGTTGAAGCTTGTCACAAGAGCCCACTCACCTCGAGACTCCGATTCACACCTGTGCTGGATCCAGAGGTCCAAACTCCACGATTTATTCTACAGAAGCTGCTTTCCTCTCTAGAGTTTTCGGGTCTCTCGCTGTGGAAGAGGATGCTGTAGGTCCTCTTCCTGGGCAGCGCCCCTCAGACCCTCCTGCCTGGAGGTCGTTGCCAAGGTCATCTTAAAGCCTTTTGCAACTGCTCCCTTAGCCTGCCTTTACTCGGTTCTGGCTCTGGTTTTCGTGTAACGTCTAGAGGCAGTAGATAAATTCCATTCTGCCCCAAATTTCCATGCAGCAGCAGGTTCTAAGTCTGCTCCTACTGTTTCTTTTTCCACAGTGTTTTCATTTGGTAAAATACACATAAAATAAAATTTGTCACTTTTGAGTGTACAGCTCAGGGGCTTGAGCTACTTTTATATCGTGCAGCCCTCGTGCTGTCCACCCTTGTCATCCATCTTGTAAAACTGA
Source organism: Mustela nigripes (assembly GCF_022355385.1). Taxonomy (NCBI): domain Eukaryota; kingdom Metazoa; phylum Chordata; class Mammalia; order Carnivora; family Mustelidae; genus Mustela; species Mustela nigripes. The sequence goes on along the minus strand of NC_081557.1, from coordinate 270,105,844 downwards.
AACTCTGGCCCATTAAACACTAACTCCCCATCCCAATGTCCCTCAGCCCCTGGCAGTTGCCATAATACTTCCCGTCCTCGGGATTCATCCGTGTTGTGCATATTCAGAATTTTCTTCCTTTTTAAGGTTGAATGATACTCCATTGTATGCATATACCACATTCTCCTTATCCTTTCTTAGGTTGATGGACACTGGAGTTGCTTCCACATTTTAGCTACTTTGAATAATACTTATATGAACATGGGTGTCCAAGAATCTCTTCAAAACCCTGTTTTCAGTTCTTTGGGGTATGTACCAAGATGAGGCTGTGCTAGATCATATGTAATTCTATGCTTAATTCTTTGAGAAACTGCCCTTTTATTTTCCATGGTGACTATACCATTTCACAATCCCACCAACAACACAAAGGGTTTTAATTTCTTCAGATACTCACCAACACTTGCTATTTTCTCTTTCTTTGATTATAGCCAACCTAATGGGCGTGAAGCACTAGTTTCAATGTGCCTTTCCGTAAGGATCAGCAATGTGGAACATCTTTTCCTGGGCTTATTGGCCATTTATATCTCTTCTTTGGAGAAATGTATTCAAGTTCTTTGTCCATTTTTAAATCATGTTGCTTATTCTTTTAATGTTGAGTTTTTGTAGTTCCCTGTATATTCTGGATATTGACCTCTTAGCAGATATGATTTGCACATATGTTCTCCTATTCTGTCGGTTACCTTTTTCTGCCAATGTAACCTTTGTCTGGGTGGGAAGACAGTTTCCTGGTGCTTCCTACCCTGGCTCACCTGAGTTTAGTAACAAATACTGTGAATGGGGAAAGGAACTATGCTCCATAATCCAATGCTTACAACACAACACCCCCAAAACACCACTGAGAAGTGGCCTTATTCATTGGCCAAGAGGGGAGAGAAGACAACAGTAACAGAGCCATGTATGTAGCCAGAAATCTGTTTATCATTTGGAATAAAAGTCATAAAAAGGAATGTCTTCAGGAGTGGTGGAGCCCGGCAGCATAGTGGGCTTGGCCTGCAAAGTAATCCCTTGGGTTATTTCCTCTATTGGTTTCAGAATTTTTGGTTGGTGATAGAGAAGAAAATTAAATTGCATAGGATGTCGGAGCGAGGACTGAATATTTGCATCTGGAGGTGAATTCAGGCTGATCCTTTTGTCACAAAACCACAACACTCAGAGAGGGCATTGCAGAAGAATCATACACACATGAGCTGGTACGTGAGCAGGTGGACGGACATGTAGTTTCCCAGAAGCAGCCAGTGGTGGAGCACGTGCTCTGAAGGCCACACAACACATAGGACAAGCTTATGGATAAGCAAGGACACCAAAGGCTAAGTCATCCAGTGTCACTTCTTGTCTTCAGAAATAACCTCAACACGGAACTGTTTAATGGAGAAAAAAGCAGGCCCCCAGCAACCCTATCCTTTTCTTGGAGCCTTTTTTCCCATCTGCTCTTCTCTCTCAACTCGGTACCTCCAAAATATGTCTTTCTCTCTCCCTTTGCCTCATGCCATCTTATGAAAAATATCTGCTTCCTTCCCCTGTCCACCATGTCTCCCACACCACCACCAGGGAACCAACTTCTAGATATTATGCAATATTATTATTATGACATACTAATCTGATCTATTTGCCTTTGGACAGCTTCATCAAAGTCCAGATATTCCCAAGATAGTGGTGGCAGAGGGTGGCTATCAAAGGAGAAGACAGCAAAGGAGGACACTGGCAGAAGACTGGTCTTCATTAGTATGCCCCCAAATAGTCACCTCATTGTTCATCGTTTTGTTTTTATTGATTAAAACAAAATAGAGAGATATTTATCTGAGTACCTGAATCTGATGAATCTCTAGTTTCAAATTTGAGGAAAGAAACCCATGTGCTTTCCCATAAATGATTACCCTTTTATGATCTTTTAGTCCCTTTCCCCGCGCTATCCCAGTCTGCCCACTCTCAGGATACAGGGCATATCAAGTCTTTCCAGTCTGTTCTATACCAATCCAGGAATGGCTGATGAAGGGAAGTACTTCCTGTTTTGTTTGCTCAGGTTCAAATATGACTACTGAGTTATTTACATTTAGAACCAAACTCTTTTCCTGGAGTCAAGAGTATCGTCTGATTTGTCTCCCTCTCTGATTTCTTCCTATTCAGTTTTCCCCTGCACCCCTCTTGTTCTCTGCACTAGTCCTTATATTCTAATTATATTCTAATATAATTGTGTCTCTCTGATTGTCTTGACTCTGGGAAACAAACTGAGGGTTGCAGAAAGAGAGGGGCATAGGGAGATGGGGTAACTGGGTGATGGGCATTAAAGAGGGCATGTGATATGATAAGTGCTGTGTGATATATTCAACTAACGAATCACTGAACATTATATCAAAAATTATGATGTACTATACCTTGGCTAATTGAATAAAAAAACCTCATTAGGTGCTTCTAATCAGTCTAGACCTGCATGTTAAAGATAGGCTTTTAAAACACATGATGATTAGTTCAAATTGAGAAACAACCTCTTCTTTCTAAAACTGAAAACAAAATTGTTTCTCCCAGAACAAAAGAAGAATGTTTCCTACAAATTTGTAATTTTCACTGAGTGAAAAATATACAAATTTCTGGCAGTTAAAGGATAGCTATTTTTTAAATGTTTCTAGCCTTCAAGAGTACATAAGTCAAAATTCTGAGAGACACAATCAAGAAAACTATACAATAATGAATTAGTTTAGGGGTGAGAGGAAACTTTTCCCTTCTTGGCTAGACTAATAATTAAATTGACATAGGTTAACAGAAGAAAAACAAAATTTTATATATACAGGAGTTCTTAAAAATGTGAGATTCAAAGAACTGGCCAATAGCAGACAGATTCTATACTTTTTAGACAAAATAGTAGTAGCAGCAGTAGTAGTAGTAGTAATACATTTCTGAAGAATCGACAAGACTGATATACACCCCTAGACTTTTGGTTAAAAAAAAAAAATCTACTTGAGCTGGAGCCTTAGCAGAGGGGAAGGCTTCAGGTTTACCATATGTTGAGTCACTACAGAAGTGCTCTCAGGGAGAACAGGCCAAGGGAATGCCATTTTGGAGCACTCACCTGGCTTTACTATAGCTTCTCCCAGAAAGGAGCTTACTTTTCTGGAGCCCCAAATTCTGCAGTTGTCACTAAGGGGACACTTCTAGATCATTTGTTCGGGAAACCAGCATGGTCTACAATCATAGTGTCACAGCTATATATATTTGCATACTTTAAGGCTCTAGCTTCCAATCAGCCTAAAACTAGGTGCTGACTGAGATGCTTTCCTCTGAAACACTCACAGGTTTCAGCACATTCTCAACAACTGGAATTTATCGAGAATAAATCAGATTGCTTAGGCAATCGCAAAAGATTAAGAGACATCTAAGAGGGAGGGCAAGGTTAAACTGGTTTATCTCCTACATACGACCACTCCTGCAAGACTAGAAGAAAGAGCTGTTTTGCCTACTACACAGAAGCAACATGAGAGTCAAGCAAAATAAGGAAGAAAAAAAATATGTTCCAAATGAAATAAAATCCCAGGGGAAAAAACTTAATGAAAGAGAAATAATGAATTACCTGATAAAGCATTCAAAGCATGTTCACCAAATGCAGGAGAAGAATGGATGAACACAGCAAGAATTTCAATAAAGAGATAGAAAATATAAGAAGGTATCAAACAGAAGTCACAGAACTGAAGAATACCATAGCCAAACTGAAAAGTACAGTATAGAAGTTCAACAGCAGGCTAAATGAAGCAGGAGATAGAATCAGTAAGCCAGAAGACAGGGTAATGGAACTCACCCATTAGAGCAAAAACAACAACAACAAAAGTGAAGATCGTTTAAGGGACTTATAGGACAATATCAAGCAGAATCACATTTTCATTATAGAGATTTCAGAAGGAGAGGAGAGAAAGGAAGGGGCAGAAAATGTATTTGAAGAAATAATGGCTGAAAACATCCCCAACCTAAGAAAGGAAACAGACCTCCAGATCCAGGAAACCCACAAAGTCCAAAGAGACCCACAGCAAGACACACTATAGTTAAAATGTTGAAAGTTAAAGATAAAGAGAGAATCTTAAAAGCAGCAAGGGGGAAAAAACTTGTTAGATACAAGGGAAACCCCATAAGGTTACCAGATTTCCCAACCAAAACCTTGTGGGCCAGAAGGAAATAGATGATCTATTCAAAGTGCTGAAATGAAAAAATTTCCAATCAAGAATATTCTACCTAGCAAGGTTATCCTTCAGATTTGTAGGAGAGATAAAGAGCTTTCAAGACAAATGAAAGATAATGGAGTTCCCCCAGGGTTTCCAGGGTGGCTCAGTCAGGTAAGTGTCTGCCTTCAGCTCAGGTCATGTTCCCAAACTCCTGAGATCAAGTTTCACATCGGGCTCAACAAGGAGCCTGCTTCTCCCTCTGCCTGCTGTTCCCCCTACTTTCACTCTCTCTCTCTCTCTCTTTATCTGACAAATAATTAAATAAATAAACCTTAAAAAAATAAAAATAAAGGAGCTATACAGGGACGCCTGGGTGGCTCAGTTGGTTTGACGACTGCCTTCGGCTCAGGTCATGATCCCGGAGTCCTGGGATCGAGTCCCGCATCAGGCTCCCAGCTCCACGGGGAGTCTGCTTCTCCCTCTGACCTTCTCCTCGCTCATGCTCTCTCTCACTGCCTCTCTCTCAGATAAATAAATAAAAATCTTTAAAAAAAAAAAAAAAAAAAGAAAGGAGCTATACAACACTCAACTAGCCTTACAAGAAATATTAAGGGACTTCTTCAACCCGAAAAGCAAGGGTAGAGATTAGTAATCAGAAAAAAATATGAAAGTATAACTCTTACTCGTAAAGGTAAATATGTATTAAAGGAAGCAGATTAATCACTTCATAAAGGTTAAAAGAAAAAGATAGTAAAAATAACTATAACTATAATAGTTAGTTAAAAGATACACAAAATAGGGGCACCTGGGTGGCTCAGTTAGTCAACATCTGACTTTTAATTTTGGCTCAGGTCGTGACTTCAGGGTCAGGAGACTGAGCCCCATGTTGGTCCCCGTGCTGAATGTGGAGCCTGTTCAAGATTGAAGGAGTACAAATGACTCACCTTCCTAGGGAGTCCTCAAGCCTTGGTTGAGGATGTTTTAATCAAATATTCTTCCCCTCTCCCCAGATTGAGAGTTTCACATGTTCATTAGTTTTCTAATGCCTCTATAAGCTTCCACCATAGCTACAATTTCTCACATACACCTTAGTTTTCTTTCCTATTGGAATGGGGAGCAGGCTGAGAGGAATCAGGAGGCCTTCTTAATATTGGGGAAGAAGTTGAAGATCTCTTAAGGGTCTGTGGGCACAATAAGAGAGCTGAGCTAAATGCTCTTAGAATATTGTGATTCCCATGAACCCAGAAAGACACAGCTAAGATCCTAGGTTCCTACCAAGCCATTACCCAGGGAGCAAGAGACACACTGGAGCACCGGTGCCTTCTTCCCCTTGCTTCTCCCAAGTGCCAGATAATCCTGAGCCGCCACTGTTGCAATCTTCACAGTTTCTGCTCCAGCCTTCATTGAGGAATCCCACTTTTTTTTTAAAGATGTATTTATCTGTTTTTAAAGAGAGGGAGAGAGAGAGAGAGAGAGAGCACATACAGGAGGGCAGAAGGAGAGCGAGAGAGAATCCCAAGCAGAATCTGTGCAGAGTGCAGAGCCCAGTGCCGCGCCCAGTCTCACACCCTGAGATCATGACCTGAGCTGAAATCAAGAGGCGGCCACTTGACCGACTGCTCCCCCAGCGCCCCAAGGAATTCCATCTGTTTCATACGATTTCTGTCTACCCAGAGCCTTGTGACCACTCACTATTTCAGAAAAGACCAGCTTGCATAAAAAAGAACAAAAATGACAAATAGAAAGAGATCTCAACCTTGTTCAGTTCCTTGGTTCTGGCTATTTCTAAGGACTATTTATATCCCTACCCTCAGGTTCTTCTTTCTTTTCTATTTTGCTTTGTTATATTTGGGGATGAGGGGCAGGTAAGAGGGTTCCTTCCGTTACCTGTAGCCTAAGAAAGCTGGCCTTATTTACAAGTCCATAGCTACTCAGTATGGAGCCTGTGCCCCCAAGCAATGGAGAGTCCTTTATCCAGATACAGAACAGGAGTCTGCAGGAGGAGCCCCACAGTAAAGATATGGCTTTTTGAGGGAAACAAATCTCACAACCTTTCCACAATACCAACTCTTCATTGTAAAACCTTCTTCTGGGTTATAACCTTCTGGGACTGTATTTCCACCAGACATAAGTTGATTTTAGTTGCTGGCATAAGCCTCAAGTCAAAGAGGCTCCCACCACAGAAATATATTTCCGCAGACACTAGTTTATGATACTTGTCTTCTCCTTTAACAAATGAACCATTTGGTCTTTGTTCATTTCATGTTCCTTCCCACTGGGAGAATGTTTGGTCAGGGAAATCACTAGAGAACTTGTCTTCTCTGCACTCTGCTTATTGTTAACGCTGGTTCCTTGACATTCAGAGGGTGTAGACTCTTCAGCCTTCCATTTCCCGTAAGCTTTATGATTTGTATGTAGTTTGCATGCCTCAACTAAAACACAAGGGACATAAGCCAAAATGAGCTTTGCCATCAGTTCTTTTAGTATGTTACTTCATCTGGAGAAATGCCATGATTTCCAACAACATTTACAGCAAGGGCCCCAGAGTATAAGCAAACAAAATTAACATTCATTTACACAAGACTTGATAAAAACCTATCAATGAATATGAATGTTTTGTCCTCATTCACATCTGGAAATATTTACTTTTTCTATGAAAATACTTATGTAATGGCCAACTTCCTATTTAGAAGAATATTAACAATTTCACAGGAATATTAATTTTACAAGCAACTGGCCCTCTATTTGATATGAATGATAGCTCTCGTTTTTCCAGATACTGATCAGAAAAATGTGTTGAACAAAGAGTTTAGCTCCATCTGTTAACTTTCTTGTAATACAGGAAAAGAAGAGATGAGGGGCTCCTGGCTGGCTCAGTTGACAGAGCATGCAACTCTTGATCTTGGAGTTGTAAATTTGAGCCCCACATTGGGTGTAGAGATTTTTTTTTTAATTTAAAAATAAATGTAAATAAATAAATAAATTTAAACATGGAAAGAAAAGGATTTCCAACTCACAGCTTTCAAAATGTTGACATATATACTGTTTGGGTGGCTGTCGTTAGGCATATGCCTTCAGTTCAGGTCATAATCCCAGGGTCCAGGCATTGAGTCCTGCATTGGGTTCTGTGCTCAGTTTTCCCTCTGCCCCTCCCCCAACTCATTCTCTCTCTGTTTCTCTCTCTCTGTCTCTCTCTCTCAAAAACAAATAAATAAAATCTTTAAAATTTTGACTTACAATTCACATAGGAGGACAGCTGCTGGCAATGCTAGGCTCTCATTCCAGTTGAACAATTCCAGCAGAAAAGACAGAGCTTTTATTTCCAGCTTGTTTACAACAACCTTCAGAAAGAATATGAGTTGGCTCTACTTGGGGCATAGGCCAATCTTTTGTCCGATCATTATTTCCAAGGATATAGAGCCCTTCGATTGGCTAAGCCTGAGGCACTGCTTTCGTTGGCATCGCAATGTCCCACCTCCATTCCCTTCAAGAAAGGACTGGCTGCCCAGCTGTGAAGAATGTGGTCCGCTGATAGACAGATTCTGTCAGGTGGTGGTCTGGTCCTTCCTCTGCCCAGTTCTTCTTCCTCTTTTCTTCTCCCAGATGTTAACCTCCCAGTACACTTTCTTGAGCCAGGACTCCTTGGAGAAATGGTCTACTCCAGATCTGAGAAAATATCTTTCTCAGAAAATACGTAAGATAATCTGGGAACATCCTGTCATAAAGAAAGCTCAAAATCCAACTTTTTTTTTTAAGATTTTATTTATTTATTTATTTGTCAGAGAGAGAGAGAGCTCAAGCGCACAGGCAGACAGAGTGGTAGAGGGAGAAGCGGGCTCCCTACGGAACAAGGAGCCTGATGTGGGACTCGATCCCAGGTCGCTGAGCCGAAGGCAGCTGCTCAACGAACTGAGCCACCCAGGCCTCCCTCAAAAACCAACTTGAGCATCAATAAGAACATGTGCAATAGAGGCACCTGCCTGGCTCAGTTGGTGGAGCAAGTGACCTTGACCCTGAGGTTGTGAGTCCAAGCCCCACGTTGGGTGTAGAGATTATTTTAAAATTCATAATAATATCTGCAACGGATTGAAACATACCAAATGTGTTTCTTGGTTCATAATGATACACATTTTAACCCACTGGATACTTGTAAAAGTTCTAGGCAGTAGCACATCATTTTGCAAGCTGTGAAATAAAGGAAATAAATAATATATTTGCTCTTTTATAGGAATTATACCTTAAGGTAAACAAATAGTTGATGAGGAGAATTTTCTCCTTTTAGAAGATTTCCAACTAATAAGTGAAGAAGGAATATGTGTCAGTCCTTGTCCCCTGAGAAGCAGATGCCAAAACTGGATGAGACGTGCAAGGCGTTTTCTTAGGGGAAGTGATTATGTGAAAAGAAGTAGAGAGTGAACAGGAAAAGGCCAGGACATCTGTTGGACCACGATGCAAATCCACTGGGAGCGAAGGACAGGGAAAGAAAGCTGACTGAAAGCATTCTAAGGGGACATGCAGTGTAAGGAAGGTTGGCCAAAGTCAGCTTATAAAGGAGTCCATAATAGGGTCTGCCTTAATGCCCTACTGCACTGTCGTAGGGAGAGCTGCTGCTGGGAGGCCTGGCCCCAGTACCAAGGCAGCACTGGGTTTCAAAGCGCAGCAGCTGGACCCTAGTGAAGTACGCTCCGTGGACTAGAAAGTCTCCAAGGCACCGTCTCAAGACTGCCAGAGAACGGTAAAATTAGAATACCACCATTTTGCACCCTCTAATGAGAGAATGGGTCTAGGCAACGATCATGAACCAACATCAGAGCAAGAAAAACAGCTGAATGTCATGCGCCTTGTTATGGAAGTATACAGCGATACTATGAATTGTTCTAGCCAAAAAGTTTTTACCTGAATCTGGTCAAGCTTCCAGACCTACAACCATTTTACAGAAAATACAGGGGACAGAGGACTATGTTAGATGACATCATGAGGGTATAATCTGCCAAATCTAGACTCTTAGGACACACCCCAGACAAACAACTAGGTTTATCTCTCACAAAAGCATATGTGGGGAGGAGGGTAAGGAGAGTCGGGAATGAAGAGAGGTAGAGGTACCTACAGATGTAAAATGCCTCGATATTCGTATCAACCAGTGGCAATGGAGACCTCTTATTTGGATCTTGATACGAGCTAACTTTTAAAAAGCAAATTTAGGGGCGCCTGGGTGGCTCAGTGGGTTAAGCCGCTGCCTTCGGCTCAGGTCATGATCTCAGGGTCCTGGGATCGAGTCCCGCATCGGGCTCTCTGCTTGGCAGGGAGCCTGCTTCCTCCTCTCTCTCTGCCTGCTTGTCTGCCTACTTGTGATCTCTCTCTGTCAAATAAATAAATAAAATCTTTAAAAAAAAAAAATAAATAAATAAATAAAAAGCAAATTTATAAAAGTAAATAAATAGTAAAAGGCAAATTTATGAAATAATCAGAACAATTTGAACACTGAGTATTTGATGGTACTAAGAAATGGGAAGCTAGCTATATAGCATTTGGTTTATGATTTTTTGAAGAGTTTCTTTTAGAGATACATACTGAAATACTTACTGATGAAATAATATGATGTCTGGAATTTGCTTCAAAATTATCTAGGGGAGAAAGAAGTTGTAACTGGATGTGGATATAAATAAAACAATACTGGGAATGAGTTGATTATTATTGAAGCCAGCCAGTGGGTCCATATGATTCTCTCAACTTTATTGTAGGTTTTAATACAATGATACAATGATTTTAACAATTTGTGAAAGCCAAGCAGTCGTATGAAGCCTTCCCTCCATCACAGTCTATAAACCCCAGAGAGAGTTAGGTAGGGTGGTGTCCCATGTCCATGTTCTTCCCAGGCTAGAGCACTGTGACATAATAAAAAACATAGTTGGTCTTTGTCCCCAGTTGCTGCTGCAGAATCTCTAAAACCCTGGTAGTTTCCTAAGGGGTAGGGGTGAAAGAAGCATCTTCTGAGGACGCAAATCCAAAGTATCTTTTTTTTTCCTTAAGATTTTATTTATTTATTTGATAGAGAGAGAGAGAGAAAGAGTGGGGAGGTCTGAGGGAGAAGCAGACTCCCCACTGAGCAGGGAGCCGGATGCAGGACTCGATCCTGGGACTCCCAGATCATGGCCTGAGAAGAAGGCAGTCGCTGAACTGAGCCCCCCCAAGCACCCAGGAATCTGAAGTTTCAATGAAGACATGTTAAGCTTGAGATGCCTATTAGACATTCAAGGGTTGGGTAAAGAGAACGGTTTTCCTGCTTATTTCAGTGCATCCCATTATCCCTGTGAGGTCTAGGACCTGGGTCAGAAAAGTGGTCCTTGACTTTCCTGATGGTCCCATCTTGGCCCATTCTAGCCCACCTCTGCCTCAGGACCAAGTCACATCCCACCCTTCAAGGTTTACTTCCCACAGAGTTAATTTCCTTTCCCAGCCCACAGTGAACCTTGCTCATAGATCCTCCGAATTGCACTGCGTTGCGCCCGCATTTTCTGTCTGCAGAGTGTCCTCCTGCTTTCTTGCCCGGCGCAGACAGCGGCTGGTGGTTGAACTCATTCCCCACTCTTTTTCCCCAACACAGATGTGACCTGATTTGACCCTTCCCTTCAGTGTATTCATTCGGGCTGGGACCAGGCCGCGGCAAACAAAGTGCCTATGGGGGCAAAATTTAAGAAAACACGCTCTCTTAGTGAGATTACAGGGCCCAAGGATATTTTTAAATTCTGTTATCTATTGTACAGTCGATACTGCTTCCTAAAAGAGAGAGTACCAATTTATAATGCCACCAAAATCAACAATCTATCGATTTTGCAAAACTTTGTCAAGACTGTATGTCATCTCTGTGGGGGAAAAAAATCAGGGGGTCAGACGATAGCCAGCATCTCAAACATCTTTCAGCGGTATCAACTAACATCCAGGACCGCACACTCCCGTCCGTGAGTCCTTAATGACGGGTAGGGTAAGCCTTACTTCTCTAATTTTATTTGAGCTTAATTTTTTTAAAAAGATTTTATTTATTTCTTTGGCAGAGAGAAACACAGCGAGAGAGGGAGCACAAGCAGGGGGAGTGGGAGAGGGAGAAGCAGGCTGCCGGCTGAGCAGGGAGCTCGATGCGGGGCTCCACCCGAGGACCCCGGCATCATAGTCTTTGATCTCTGGTTCCTAATTTAAGAACTTGAAGAACTTCTCACCCACGCGGAGTGGGGTTTTTCCCCCCAGGGCGAGGCTCGCGTCCGCCCACACCGCGAAAGGGTGCGGGAGACCCGCAGGTGCACGGGTCAGAGTCCGGGGCAGCCCCGCGGCGCCCACGCAGCCGCCAAGCCCGCGCTTCCCCGCCAGCCCCGCGGGGGGCCGTGGTTCCCGCCGCGCACTGCGGGAGGCGCAGCAGGTGCGCGCAGCAGGTGCGCGCAGCAGGTGCTGGACACGGTGTCTGACGCGCAGCATCTCTGGGTGCGAGAGAACAGGCGGACACCCCGACAGGCAGACGGAGGGTCTGAGTAGTGCGGGAGTCCAGGCGGCCGGTTTCCCCGCAAACACTGCCTACAAACCCCGTAGGAAAACGGCACGAAATATGCGCCAAATCGGTCACTTACTGTGTCCAAGGGAGAGAGGAAGTTTGGAAAACCGGTAAGCCCTGCCAGGCCCGTAAAGCCAAACTACAGAATGAATCAAATCTTTCCCCCAAAAAAGATACATGACTGTACTTAAGGTTGGACAGGGAACGCTTCTTTCAACAAGAAATATTTCCATTTTCTGTTCTTTTCTAATTCTTTATTTGAATTCAGTGTAGTTAACGCAGAGTGTCCTGTTAGTTCCAGGGTGGAATTCAGTGCGTCGGCAGCGGCACCACCCAGCCCTCCCTCCATCACGCGCCCTCTTCGGGCGTCACCCCAACCCTTCCCTCTACCCACCGCCCCTCCAGCAACCCTGTTCTGTTTCTTAGATTCCACGCAGGAGTGACATTTCACGGTATTTGTCTTTCTCTGACTGCTCATTTCACTTAGCATAATGCCCTCTAGTTCCTTCTACCTCTGCGGAGTTATCAGGAGCACACCTTGCGGCCAATGAAACCTCGGAATCTGGCCTCTGTACTACGTCTGCCAACGGAAACACACTTCCTTCTGTTTTCACATACCTTGCTCTTTCAGTGAATACTCTCCCAAGCTACTGATCACTTCCTGCTCCGAACCGAGTTCTTCACTGTAAGTACTTTGAAATCAAGCAATTCTTTAAAAGCTTATCTTAGCACTGGGGGGAAGAAAAATTGGGGGCTTTTTTTAAGTATTTGATTTCTTTACTTTCAGCTGAAAGACTGTTTTCTTAACTAACTGCTTTAAATTTAGTCAAATTCAGCAAGTATGTGCCAAACATGTTTTAGATGCCATGCTTTTCAAAGGACTGTAGCCTTGAATTCTTACCAACTACTATTTCCAGCAAAAAACCCTTATCAGGTGTTATGTTTACTAACTTGATCACTAATTTCATTCCTTATATTAATACATATGCATATTTACTTGTGCTAGTCTAATTTTTTTGTGCTTTGAAAATATTTTATTTCATCTATCCAGTAAAATGTCAGAAATAGGAGATGGAATTTGGGGGTTTTACTAATGAATCATGAGAATCTTTTAATTTTCAGTATGAAAGGAAGAAAACAGACGAGAATGTTTCAAAATTAAATATGCACAGAGATGTTACCCTTCTCACCTACCATTACATTTTTACCTTTGAAGCTTAAGAGATGAGACATTGGGGCGCCTGGGTGGCTCAGTGGGTTAAAGCCTCTGCCTTCCGCTCTGGTCATGATCTCAGGGTCCTGGGATCGAGCAGGGAGCCTGCTTCCCTTCCTCTCTCTCTGCCTGCCTCTCTGCCTACTTGTGATCTCTGTCAAATAAATAAAATCTTTTTTTTTTTTAAGAGATGAGAGATCAAGAAACAAAAATGTTTCAATTAAAGTGAAAAGAATCGGGTGTCTGGCTGGCTTAATCAGTGAAACGTGGGACTCTTGATCTCCGGGTTGTGAGTTTCAGCCTCACATTGGGTGTAGCGATTACCTAAAAATAATTTTTTTTAAAAAAGTGAAAAAAATCGGGACACCTGGGTGGCTCAGTTGATTAAGTGGCTGCCTTCGGCTCAGGTCATGATCCCAGCGTCCTGGGACCGAGTCCCACATCGGGCTCTTTGCTCGGTGGAGAGCCTGCTTCTCCCTCTGCCTCTGCCTATCTGTGCTCGCTCACTCTCTCTCTCTGACAAACACACAAATAAAATCTTTAAAAAATAAAAAGTGAAAAAAAATCAAAATTTAGTAGTAAACACCAGAAAGAAGAAGAAAGTTTAAGTAATAAATTTAGTACCTGAATTGATTAATGTAATAGAGTAATACATTAATTCTATTGGTTAATATCCATAAGATGATGGGCTGTTCTTCTCAAGAGTTTGTGTTCCAAGGCAGGGGACATAGATATGAGGTTAGTCGTAACTAAGACCAATTGGTGAAATTAGGGTGTTTAACATGTGAGCCAAATTCTACAAGATTTCCTAGCATTGAGGCCATTCCATGAAAGGAGTTGGTAGTCTCTCTTCAAAACGTGTGCACAAAGATTCCCAGCTCAGTTCCTCCTGTCTCCATTTTTTTTTCTTTTCCCTGAGTGGAATTTTCCATCACTCTCTGTTCCTGTGGGATCAAAGATGGCACCAAACAAAATAGCTATGGGGTCACTTAGTGATGGGCAGAGCCACTGGCCATCAAGGAACTACAGACATCTTAGTCCCTACCATATCTAACACAAGGCTTCCACATGCATTGGCTGCCCAACAACTGTTTGCTGAACTAGTTTGCATTTGTAGTTGTTAGTAACAGAGGAGAAATGAAATAGCCCCAGGCCATGGTGCGACCAACTGTGTTCTGCAAAGTCACTGGCACTGGGATGTCCTGGGATGCCCGGGTTCTGAGCAGGGAGCCGACAGCAAAGGAAAGAAGGAAGCTAGTTCAGCCTGTGCTCCTCAGGCAGGCTGGAGGCACTGGCATAGGCTGTTATCTGCCTGGAGAAAAGAATGATTTTTCTGATTCTCACCAAGCTGTGTCTACACAAAAGAGCGACCTTTCTCTGCACAACAGCATCATCTGGCTTAGGAGCACCCTGAGAGTGCTGGGGACAGATTCCTACACCCCAGCCCAGCCCATTTCTAAAATAATTTTGGAGGATAATACCCAGGATTCTACCTCGGAAACAAGCTCTGCAAATGGTTTTTACACAAAGTAAGTGTTGGGGACCACCGACACGGGGAGACAGGCTTGTAGATCTGGTCTCAGAAAGTCTTAGCTTCTTTACTGGGCTTAGAGAGATTCCAGGCAGGTTGTCTTCTGTTACCACAGCGGCTCTCGACGGCCCCAAACACGCTGCAAACCTGCCTTGAACACCTGGGGTTGAAACGGTTGGGGACTTGGTGGCCGCCGCACGGGATTTGCAGGTCACTTGGACATTGTGCATTTGTTACGTTTCGAGATTTTGCTGCAACTTGAAGCTCTCTAGAATTTGTGAGATGATATTTAGGCCACAGAGCTGCGCATCGGAGTGTTCGCTTTCTCCTCTCCATTTTACGACTATCAAGAAGGCGTTCCCCGAGTAAGAAATCTCGTGCGCGTTTACAAAACCCTTTTCAAAATCCCCTCCCCCGGCCCGGTAATGTCTGCGACCCCGGTTCCGCGCAGCTCTGTCCTCCGGGCCGGGCAGGGCAGCCCTCGGCCCCCGCAGGCCCCGTTCGTCGGGGAGGAACTTCCCTCCAGCGCCCGAAACCTCCGGGGCCCGCGCGGGGCGCGCAGTTATCCGTGCGGAAGCGTCCACGGAAGCACCTGCGCCCGCAGGCTCCACGCCCGAGGAGGAAAGCGGGCGTCGGGGAAGCAGCAGCGCCCGAGCCCCGACTGCCGGCCGAGGACTACGCGCGTCGCCGAGCTGAGAAAGGGACTTTTTGTGCAGATGCGGCGCGGCCAGCGTGGGCCGCTGCCCCGGACCCAGCACGGGGACCCGACGTCGGAGGCCCCCGGACCGTCCCGCCTGCGGGGCTCTCGGGCTCGCGGCGGCCGGTGGGAATCCCGGACCCTGCAGCGCCCCGAGGGCGACAGTCCGCGGAGGGAGGACGACCCCGCGGCCGCAGACACGTGACTAGTCTGAGTCTTCGGGCCTCCCGGAGGACAGCGGGGGCCGCCGGGGCCGGGACGCCGACCGCGCGCTCTCCGTTCCGCCCCGGCCGCGTCGCAGGGCCCCGCGCGGCCCCCGCTCCCCTCCCCCCGCCGTCCTCGCTCCCCTCCCCGCCCCGCGCCGTACCCCTCCCCCCGCGCCGTCCCCCTTCCCTCCCCCAGCCGTCTCCGCTCCCCTCCCCCTCCGCCGTCCC
>NC_081557.1:270063053-270089845 GCF_022355385.1 Mustela nigripes | reverse complement strand
CCGCGCCGCTGCCCCACGGACCCCACGGACCCCGCGGTCGTCACCGCGCCGCTGCCCCCGCGCTCGCCGGCCCCGCAGCGCGGCGGGTTCTCTCTTGGCGGACCGCGGGGAAAGGCCTTTGCAGCGGGTTTCCTAAGAGCGCAAAGATGAAACCCAAAATCCACTCTAGTGATCTTTGTAGAAAGGCAGACCTGGGGCGCCGGGGCGGGGGGGCGGGGGGCTGAGGGGGGGGATGCCTTGGCGGGAAACAGCTGCCTTTGACTCAGGTCAGGATCCTGGGGCCCCGGATGAGCCGTGCTCGGTGTGGAGCCTGCTGCTCCCGCTGCTGCTCCCCCTGCTTGTGCGCTCGCTTCCCTCTCACTCTGACAAATAAATAAAACCTTAAGAAAAAAAAAAAAAGGCAAACTTAATAAATTTAAAATAAGTTTTAAGTGCTCTGGATGTAGTATGGTATTTTATACAAAAAAAGAGAAATCCTTTAGAATACTTCCTAAGAATGGTAAAATTTTTATAATGCCTGTATTTACATTATGCACTGCTTGAATTTAGGAATATATTTTTACAGCACTGGTAGCAGATTGTTTTTGTGTTTTTCACTTTAAATCTTAGGGGGCTCCCCTCTTCCCATGTTCTTTTTAATGTTTTGTTTGGCTATTTTTAAAAATAATTTTAGGCTTAGAAAAATGCTGCAAAAACAGCACAGACAGTAACAAAAGTTGACCAGGATACCAGTACTTAGAACCTTCACGCAAAATGCAGCCATTTGGGAAAACAGTTGGAAACAGTTTTCAAAATGCTACACGTGGTGAGCACTGCTACCTTCCAACATGCTAAAGGCAGAGTTACCACTTTGACCCACAACTTTGACTTCTGGGTATCTATCCAGGAGAAATGAAAATAAATGTCCACACAAAAACCTGTAGACAGACAGTAAGTGGAGCCTTCGTTAATAATCAAAAAGGAAAACACTGTAAATGTCCATCAACTCCTGAACAGATAAACACAAGATGGTTTGCCCACACAGTGGAATGTTACTCAGCCGTACAGAAGTACCGGCACACGCTAGAACACAGATGAACCTTGAAAACCTCACACTAACTGAAGGAAGTCAGTCACAGAAGACTACACACAGTCTTGTATATCCCAGGGATATGTTTTAAGACACGCCAGTGGATCCCTGAAACTGCAGATGGTACCAAACCCTATATATACGATTTTTAAATGCATACATAACTATCATAAAGTCTAATTTATAAATTAGGCATAGTAAGAGATTAGCAGCAATAATAATAAAACAGAACAATTGTGGCCATATACTGTAAAAAAAAGTTATGTAACTATGGTCTCTCGAAGTGTTATTATATCTACTCACCCTTCCTGAGCTGATAAGATGCCTACGTGAGGAGATAAAGTGAGGTGAATGATGTTGGCTTCGTGAGAGCTCCAGGTGACCACTGACTGCTCTAGGCAACAGCACTAGGCGACTGGACCTATGTCAGAAGGAGAAAGTTCTGCTTCCAGACCTCAGCGGACCCTAGGTAACTGAAGCCACGGAGGAGGACTACTGCACCATCTGATTCCATTTACATGAAACGTCCACAATAACCAAACCAGTAGAGACAGATTAGAGACCGTTGGGAGCTGCGGAAGTGAGGGGATGTGGGGAGTGACTAGTAATAGATATGGGTATTTTTAAGGGATGTGTGATAGAAACATTCTAAAATTTGATTATGGTGATGGCTGTGCAACTATGGATCAGCTATAATTTCTCAAGTATACATTTGAAGTGAGTGAATTTCATGGCATGTAAAATATATATCCCTCAATAAAGCTATTTTTTTTTTAAAGTGCACAGCATCCCTGGGAACCCTTCACCCAGGTTTCCTGATTCTTGTTGTAAATCACATGACCACCGTGTAAACATTGAAACCAGGAAATTAACATTGAAAACAACTAGCTAACAAACCGACAGATCTTATTCAGATTTTCCTAGTTGTGCCCCTAAGTCCCGGGGAAGGGAAGAGGAGTCTTTGGCGCCCGGGAGCCGGCCTGGTCCAGCCAGCGGTATGGCTATGTACTGGCCTGGCACTCACGCTGGATTGTTGTGGGGTTTCTTTGTTTGTTTGTTGTTTTTGTCTTTTTGGAGATGTGATGGACATCTAACATTATATTAGTTTCAGGTGTACAACCTCATGATTTCAGACTCGTACATATTGTGAAATGTTCACCGTAATAAGCCTGGTGAGCATACCACGACATATGGTACAGATTTTTTATAGAACTTTTTTTTTTTTTAAGATTTTATTTATTTATTTGACAGAGGGAGGGCGCACAAACAGGGCGAGCAGCAAGCAGAGAGAAAGGGAAGCAGACTCCCCGCTGAGCAGGGGGCCCGATGCGGGGCTCCATCCCAGGACCCTGAGATCACGACCTGAGCTGAAAGTAGACACTTAACTGACTGAGCCACCTAAGTGCCCCTTGATGAGAACTTTTAAGCTTGATTCTCTTAACAACTTTCAAACATACAATCCAGTAGTATTGACTATAACCACCAGAGTGCATCCGCAGGCTCGCTTGTTTTGTAGCTGAAAGTCTGTACCTTTGAATCACCTTCCCCCATTTCTCCCATACCCCACACCCCACCTCTGCAGCCACAGAGGTTCTGTTCTCTGTATCTGTGGGGTTGGTTTGGTTGGCCCGTTGATTGCTTGGTTGGTTTTAGACCCCACATACAGTATCTGTCTTCCTCTGCCTGGCTTACGTAACCGAGCATAGTACCCTGCAGGCCTATCCGTGCTGTCCCTCACGCTAGATCCTGATGTTCTTCTCTTACGCATAAAGAATTTCACAGAGCATCGATGTCAGATAAGGCTAGTCTGTGACCGTGATGGATCAAGATGAAACAAGTGCACTCCGTAATCATATTTGGAGATACATTTGAATTTTAGACATTATTCAAGCCACAACCGACCAAACGGTGTCCTCTCCTGGCTAGTCTGAGTGATTGCTGCTGCTACACCTCTGGCAGAATTAACCTTGCATTCCTCCGTGCTCCCCGTAGATCCTATTAATAGACTCAAAGGTAGGATTGTATTCCGCTTTTGGGGCCACCTCCATTCCCTTGATCCTCCTTCAAATCTACCCAACCAAAAAGTGTTTCTAATACCCTTCTCTGGAAACTTCTCACAGTCCCCAGTGGGCACCTTTTCCCTTGCGAGAATGCGCAGTGAACACGACTTTGCTCAACTCTGATTGTGTTCTTCATGGTCTCTGGCTGAAGAGCGTGGACAGCCCCTTTTCTGTTCCAGGATTCAATTCAGGATCCCAAATCGCACTTAGTCTTCATGTCTCCGGAGACTCCTTCCATCTTGAATAGTTCCCTTTTTTTTGTCATTCACAATCCTGACACTGTTTGCTGGCCAGATGTATTACAGAGTCTCCCTCCATATGTGTTTGTCTGATACTCCCTTACAAGTGGATTCTGAGTATGTTTTATTGGTAAAGTAACGCAGAAGTGATGTTGGGTCCTTCAGCACATGATAATAAACAAGGAGGTGAGCGTCCCTTCATGAGCCTCGCCTTCAACCACTATCACTGTGGTGGCACCGGGGTGGCTCACTCTGTTGAGTGTCCTACTCTCAAGGTCAGCTCGGGGCATGGTCTCAGGGTCGTGAGATCAAGCCCTGCGTTAGGCTCCATAGTCAACGAGGAGTCTGCTCGAGACTTTCTCTCTGTCTCTGCCCATCCCCATCTCAACATAGATCAATAATGATCCCTGTGGTGATAATGGTGATCTTGTATCTTGTATCTCCATCACTCCTTCTACATTCATTAATAGGAATTCTATCATAAAAAAGCACTATATCTTCACCCTCATTTTAAAATTTGTTTTTATTTATATCAGCATGGAATTGTGGGTAGTTGCATTGGTTTATGAGTTATAAACCATTGCTAACATTAATTTGTTGCTCAGATTGTCCTGGTTTGGCCACTATGAGAGCCATCAGATGAGCTCTGAGGTTCTGTCTCTAAGCCATTCTGGAGCCCTTTTTGAACTTTTGGTCCTGGATCAAGAGGTTCCAGGCTTCTCTTGTACTTTCCCTGCTCTAGCCCTGGAATCAGCCATTTCTCCAATGAACTCTGACTCCCTTTTATTGGAAAATGGCATTTCAAAACCAAGATTTGGGCACAAGGTATATTCAGGGATAATGGATTTTTGTTGCTTCTAGGTCCTCTCCGTGGGCGGAGCTAGGAAATAGATTTATGTACACACATGTCTATATCTGTGTGTGTTTGCACGTACACGTGTGTGTGAATAATCATGATCCCGACAGCACAGGATTCATTCCGCCCTCCTCCTTCCCTTTGGTAATTTCTTTCTCTGACAGTAAAAAACCTCAGTCTCATTACCCACAATATATTTATTTGTTCAAGCCTCGCATGTACATATATACAAAGAAGTTTCAGAACTGTTAACCTATACCCTTGTGAAAAACAAGTTTCCTAACTAGGGACTAACTTGGTTCCTTTTGTCTTTAGCCTTATATTACACGGTCAAAACACGACTTTCTGCCGGCATCACGGTTACCTTTTCCTTCCGCACTCCCGTCAGTGCGTTTCTAATATTAATCGGAATACAGTCAGGTTACTTTGTCACCGTGTATATTGCCTTTGGGGTTCTTTCCACATTCTGATGGACTTTAATTGTCCCTCTGTGTGTTGACTTAATGTGTGACATACTAGCATGATTTAGAGGAAGAGCCACACAAAAGGGTACACTTGGGGTATCCGCCCAGCCCTACACTCCATTTCCATCATCTTGTTCTTTTCACCCCATGTACTCTGAACATGACACATTTATTCATCTCTGGTTTATTCTTTCTGTATTTCTCATTGTACAGTATGTTTTCTTATATCCCCTTATTTCTCATATGAAGGGTATCAGACAACACGTATTCTTTTGTGCATGGCTTATCCTGGAAACCATTCTATATCAGTTTATAGAATAGGTTATCCTCATTCTTTCTTTGATAGCTGCATAATGCTCTCTTGTAGGGATGTCCTGTTAGAAAACAAAATTCAACGGAGTAACATTTCAGATCTTACTGGCTTTGTTCAATGATTGTGAGTCAGGCAGCATGCAATCTACTGGGCAGAAAGGAACCGCGAGCAGCTGTACCAAAGGAAAGACTTCTACGGACAGAAGGGAGCAGGCACAGGGCCGTTATACTAGACAAAAAAGCAAATAAATGGTTATGCCGGGTCAGTTTTCTTTAGGGGTTCGCAGGGGTCTATCAGGCAGGTCATCTAACAAGAGCAGATTAGGCAGTTCCTGACGGACTGGCTGAAGATTCCATTTCTGGGAGGGCTGAAGTGACTCTCGATGCAGCGACGCGGGGTTCAGCCCGAGTGCCTGCCTTGTCCCCGACAGAACGTCATTATTCAGCCACTCCCCGAGTACGCGAATAACCTCAGACATGTACATTTTCACATGGTTGGAGATCCATGCTCAGGGGCATTTCAGGAAGTGGGAAGACAGGGTGGAGTGGTGACTGCACACGAGCCCCGATCCGCATCGTGCGAGCTCCTGCCGGGCGGCCGCGTTCCCAACAGCAGCACTTGCCAAGAGAACGCGTGGCATGTTTTTTAATTTGTGCCAATCTGACAGGCATTTAATTGGTATTTCCTTAACTTTGAGTGAATTTGACCACCTTTTTGATATGTATCTTTTAAGAGTCATTTTTATGTTTTTTTTGTGAATTATCTGTTCCTGCCTTTTTACTATTTTCTTAACTTTAGGCCTTTTAAATGTCTCCCATTTTAGAATCTTCTTCTTTAAATACTTAATGTTGGGGCTCCTAGGTGGCTCAATAGTTAAGTGTCTGCCTTTGGCTCAGGTCATGACCCTGGGGTCCTGGGATCAAGTCCCGATTCCAGCTCCCTGCTCAGTGGGAAGGCTGCTTCTCCCTCTCCCACTCCCCCTGCTTGTGTTCCCTTTCACGCTGTGTCTCTCTCTCGGTCAATTAAATAACAAAAATCTTTAAAAATAACAATAAATAAACAAATACTTAATGTCAGGGAAGCTGGGTGGCTCAGCTGGTTGGGCGGCCAACTCTTGGTTTCTGCTCAGGTCATAATCCTGGGGTCCTTGGTTCAAGCCCCACTCCGGGCTCCCTGCTCAGCAAGGAGTCTGCTTGAAGATTTTCTCTCTTTCTCTCCCTCTGCCCCTCTGTCTGCTCATGTACTCTTTATATATATAAATATATATTTATTTATATATATTTAATTATTAATTATATATATATAATATATATTATATATTTATATAAAGAGTACATATATACATATATACGTACATATATATGTATATTTGTACTCTTTATATATAAAGAGTACATGAGCAGAGAGGCATGTATATATAATAATATATATAATATGTATATATAATAATATATTATTGTATATAATAATATATATTATTTTATATAATAATATATATAATAAGTCCTTGAAAAAATAAATAATTTCAAATCTTGTGCTTTGAGATACTTATAATCATTTTATTAAAACTTTAAATGTGTGGTGTTTGGGTACTATACTCACTGATGGGCAAGAAAATGCCTAGAGCTACTTGCTGATAGTGATGATGTTCAACAGAAACAAATAGTTAAGAGACCCTTTTTAAGCTTTTCCTGCTTTCTAAAAAAAAAAAAATTAAACTAGTTTATCCTCATCCAGAATAACTGAGCATTCATTTCATGATACCGTTTGCTAAGATTCGCATCTATGAGAGCGGACCTGGATAATTTATTATTAGCTGTGATGAAACCTGGCAGATTTAGGTGCGTTTGAACCATTCTTGCGTGATATCCTTTCAGCTGATAGAGAAATATCCAAGCTATAATCCTGCTTTTAAAACTATCCCTGGTGTCATACACTGCACTCTCTTCTTGTTCAAAGGAACCAGAAAACTAGCTAAGCGTTAAAAAGTCATGAGAGCTGTAAAGAAACCAGCTAATTCAAGAAAAACAAAAGTGTAAAATAATATGGAACAACGTAGATACTTTGTATTGGACCTGCTCTCTGTATGCAGAAACTAATAAGGCAAATATTATGACAATGCTTGAGTATCTTGAAGCACTGTATTTTCAGTTTTAACGTGTGCATGTATGTGTGTGCTTCTCAAAATGTCCTGGAGACTGAAGTGGAAATGTATGACATCCCAGTTCCCAGCACACTGTAAGGGAATCAAGCCTCCTGTGAGTGCTTAAATCAATGAGGCATGTGCCTTTATGAGGGTAACATTGTGCTTGGTGCTAAAGGACTAAATATGAAAGGGGGTGCCAGGTCTCAAGGAGGTCACGATAAGCCGATGGCGATGTGACAGTGTCCTCAGCACAGTGACGGAGTGGGAGTCCAAAGCCAAGAGGCAAAGGGTCTGTGGAATGAGCCTGAGACGGATTTGAGTTCCACAGTTTACTTAAACTCCCTGAGTGTCCATTTCCTTATCAACTCAATAAAAATAATAATTCCCACTCTGCCAGGCTGTTGTAAGATTAGGTGGACAATGTGAGTCCAGCAGTGTCTGCGGGAGAGTAGAATCTTGGTGAATATTGGGTGATACCATTACCAACAATTGTATATGGAAGTCATCAAAGTTCCCTGCTATGCTTTTGTACATGATAGCCTCTCTCCCCTATTTTACCTGATACCTGATACCTGGTACCTAAACTCATCTCCAGACTTGATCTCACTGAATACTATCGATAGGGACACCTGGGTGGCTCAGTCGGTTAAGCATCTGCTTTCAGCTCAGGTCATGATCCCAGAGTCCTGGGATCAATCAGGAGTCAGGCACCCTGCTCAGTGGAGAGCCTGCTTCTCCTTCTCCCTTTGCCTGCCACTCTGCCTTCTTATGTTTTCTCCCCTCCCCACCCCTGCTCTGTCAAATAAAATCATTTAAAAAAAAAAAAAACAACTCTCAAAAAGTATGTGAGGTGGTTAGGTCAGAAACCGCTTTCATGTCATACACTAATAAATGGAAACTTAAATGACTAGACAGGTAAACGACTAGTCCAAGATCACAGAGTTTAAGAAACCAGGATTTAAGCAAAGATACTCTCACTCCAAATCTAATCCATGATCTATGACCCCCCCACTGCCTCTGCTGGTAGAAATTGGGATTAACTTCACAAAATGGACTTCATAATACACTTTGCTGAGACATACTGTCAGGACTTGTCCCAACATGTGTCGAAGGGATCCCAAGCCGGCACTGAGTGGGGGACACAGGCTTCAGGTAAATTTGAAGTGAAGAACTAGGATACAAAAAACCTGGAGAGGACTTCTGTGGTATTGTGCTTTATAATAAGAAATACATATATGGTTTTATCTCTGTTCATGGCACGGAGCGCACGGAGCTTCTAAAATCTTCAGAATCTCTTAACTGATCAAGAGCGATAAAGGTGTTCTCTTATTCACACCAAGCCCCTCTCAAGTACGGGGAGTTTATCTAGAGAAGTGATTTTCAGAAAACCCTTGAGGATGGGGCTGGTTGCCGGGAACCAGCCTTGTGATCAGAGGGCTGGAACGTTCAGCCCCACCTCCCAGACTTCCAGGGAGGTGAGCGCAGCTCAACATTGAGTTCAGTTACCAGTGGCCAATGGTTTAATCAATGATGCTTAATGCAATAAAGCCCCAGAAGGATGAGGTTCAGGGAGCTTCGGGGTTAGGAAGCCAAGCAGGGGGGCAACCCCAGACTCCACGTGTTCTGAACTTGTGCATCTCTGCATCTTTAGTTTCCTTGGTTTCACAGCAGTGATCCAGTAAGTAAACTGTTCAGCTATTTTCTGTGTGAGCCCCTCTAACTGATTGAACCCAAGGAGGGGTCACAGGGACCTTCAGGCAGTAGCTGGTGAGTCGCAAGTGCGGGTGACAGTCTGGGCTGGTAGCCGGCACCCGAAGCGGAGAAGTAGGAGCCGTCTCGTGGGGCTGAGCCCTGCGCCTGCAGGTCTGAAGCTCCATCCTGTTCGGCGCGGGTGGGCACGGAGCTGGACGGTAGGACGCGGCAGCTCTGATTGCAGAACCGCTTGGTGTGGGGGAAACCACCAAACATTTGCTGAGCAGAAGTGAAGCAGACTATCCGTGGGTAAGCAGAAAACAGGGGAGGGTTGTTTATTATTATTATTATTATTATTACAACTGCTAATCATAAATAAATCCAAAACAAAAAGAAACTTATAAAAGGAGCAGGAGGGGAAAGGTATGTTTGCACCAAAGTTTCGGATGGCGCCATATGAGCGAAGCCTGCTTTCTGCGGTTCACTACTGTGGGTGCTGCAAGGTGGTCATCTGTTCCCTTGTCTTGTGTGGATACTAGAAGCCTGTCTAAAAACAGTACCAATAATCCGGTTTTTCTCCCTTACTCTGAAAGAAGCAATCGGTCCTTTGATCAGTTCAGTGAATTCCTTCCCCCAGGGACCTCTGTCCTCAGGGGAGTAGAGAGAGAAATTATATTCTTCAAAGATCAGGAACCAGGGGCGCCTGGGTGGCTCAGAGGGTTGAGCGTCTGCCTTCGGCTCAGGTCACGATCTCAGGGTTCTGGGACGGAGCCGGTGTGGGGCTCTGCTCAGCGGGGAGCGTGCTTCTCTGTCTTCCTCTCCCCTCCCCTTGTGCTCTCTCTCTCTGTGTCTCACATGAATGAATAAAATCTCTTTTTTAAAAAAAAGATCCGCACACAACTTAATCAAATCATCTCACTTGCCTGGGAAGCAGAATGCCTCAAAACAGGTTTCCATGAGCAACCTTGAGTCTACTCACACCAGCTTTTTCCTTTCCAGACCACAGCCACTGAAGACCCTGCCTTGGAAATGCAAGCCCAGGCCCCGGTGGTCATTGTGACTCAGCCTGGATGTAGTCCCATGCCCCAAACCTCGAACTGGCAGACGGGCATGTGCGACTGCTTCAGCGACTGCGGAGTCTGTAAGTGCTGGGAGATGTGCCCGTCGTCGCTGGGGGGGGGGGGGGGGTGGCAAGGCCAGAGCCCTCCCTCTTTCCTCCCGCGTGGTGTAGTGAGGGTTCCCGGCCTCCTACAGGGCACCCGGCACATCGGCCAGTGAATGGGAAGCGAAGGAGAAAGTCTTGTGCTGGTTGTAGGTCATTTTTCTCCAGCACATCAGTCGATAGTCGTACTTCTAAAATAAGTTCTGGTTAAGATGGTGTAAGGAAGCTGATGATTCTCACAGTGGTGGGTCTGGTCTAATGATCGTAAATAGACCGTACGTGAAAAGAAAAGAGGTATTTCCAATTTAACTTGATTTAAAAAAAGAAGAAGAAGAAAGAAAGAAAAAGAAAAGCGACTCTTCTTGTTGCGTATGTAGACTCGCTCCTTCCGAGTTACACAAAGCATTCATCCATGGCTGTGACGTAAGCTCCGTCAGGAACTCTTTAAACTGATACATTTAGGTTTTTATACACCTGAGAATAAAGAATTCTAAAGGCTGTCAGCTTCTCACCCGGAAAAGGATCTCTGCCTCTTCTTTGTTTCCTTTTCGTGAACCTCTCCAAGTGCAGCTGGGGAGCCACGCTCGGGGATGGGGGTGTCAGAGGGGACCAAAGAGCTCAGCTCTTGACCCAACCAAGGAACAAACAGGCACCCACGACAAAATTTGCTCCGAGGTTGGTTTGCCTGCCTCAAGCCGACAGAGCGCCCTGAGAGAAGGAAAGAAAGTACGTCAACCTTAAAGTACCAGTGACAGTGAAATTCGGATCAAGTTGACCCTTGAGCAACATGGGTTGGAACTGCGCTGGTCCGTGTAGATGCAGACTTTTTGTTTACAGTCCAGCACTATAAAAGTATCTTCTCTTCCTTGTGATTTTCTTAGCATTTTCTTTTCTCTGGCTTCCTTTATTGTAAGAGTACGGTATGTGACACGTACAGCATACAGAATGTGCATTAGTAAAGTGTTGAGGGCATTGGTAAGGCTTCCGTCAATAGTAAGCTATTCGTACTTCGGTTTGGGGGAGTCAAAAGTTACACGCAGATTTTTTGACTGCGCAGAGGGCCAGCGCTCCCAAACCCCCACATTGTCCAAAGGTCAACTGTACATTAGAAAGCATAGAGAGAAAAAAAATTACCTAGAAAACGGAACAATGGGTTTGCTCATTGGCTCTCGCTTCTTACCGGATGGCCTGGGGTGATGACTTACACTTCTGAAGACATTAGTTCAACATTTGCCATTCATAGTAATACTACGTGACTCCATCACTAAAACCCTGTAAAGGTGAATAGCTTTGTCCTGCCTCTTGTATCCTCACTCAAATAAGTGAATTACAAGGTCTAATAAAGCTTAATTGCTTCATGGCAGGACTTTTTTTTTTTGAGAGAGAGAAAGAACATGAGGGGGGAGGTCAGAAGCAGAAGCAGACTCCCCACTGAGCAGGGAGCCCGATTCGGGGCTTGGTCCCAGGACGCTGGGATCGTGACCTGAGCCGAAGGCAGACGTTCAACCGACTGAGCCACCCAGGCCCCCATGGCAAGACCTTAATTACAGCCCTGACCAAATCATTCTCCCTTCTTAAAATATTTCGGTGGTTCCTTATGACCTTCATCACCAACTCCACACACTCACGCCATCATCCAGTCGCCAACCTGCCTCGACTTCCAGCTCTATCCCGGTCCCACCAGCCATACTGAATGGACACTGGCTATTGCCAAGACGTGCCAAGTGATGTCAGAGGCGCTCCTCCCCCGTTTGTCTACCTGCCAGATTCCACTCGGCTGTCAGTGCTCCGATGGAGCGGCACATCCTCTCAGAGCCGTTTGAGGCCTCATTTCCATGGTTGACCCCTTGACACCTTGAGTAGGTTTCCGCTGGGGAATTTTCATGTTATTATCTGACTGCTCTCCTAGACTCCAGAAAGAGGCAGTCCGTTTCGAGGACAATCTCTGGAACATGGCTAGGTTTCTGTGAGTCGTTCAACAGATGAGTGAAGGCAGGACGCGCACTTGCCACGGTGTGTGGAGGACGGAAAAGACTGGGTGGGGCGAAGGGAAAAGCCGATGCAATACCGGGCAAAAGCATGGTGGATAGCCTTGGCAGCAAGATGTGTGGCCAAGACCCCATGCCTGGGACTGTCGTTCATGAAAGCAAACTAGCTTCCACAGGTGGCTGGAACAGAGCGGACTAACGCATGCCTCTGGCTTCCTGTGTCCAGGTCTCTGTGGCACATTTTGCTTCACGTGCCTCGCGTGTCAAGTTGCAGCGGACATGAACGAATGCTGTCTGTGCGGGACGTCCGTCGCAATGAGGACCCTCTACCGGACCCGATATGGCATCCCTGTGAGTCTCTTACAACACTGTGACATTCCAACATGCTCCCATATTGAAAACCATCATTGTAAACCTGCAAGCCATCTGATGGGGTCCCTCGTCCAAATTTGCTTGGTTGGCATTTCCTAGCAAGTGCAACCTTCTATCCAGTTGCCGTAGCAAGAGGTGTCCTTGGTTAGGTGACCTTCTAGGTTTCCGTTAAAGACCTTAGAGCATAAGCAACTCTCGTATCTGCATGTGTATCAGACAATGGATGGGGACTATTCAGGACCCAGCATGCCCCAAGTTCATGATAGAGGACACCTCACTGAAACCTTACGCCAGCTGTGCCTATAAAGTGAGGGGGTCCACATTTTACAGATGAGGACTTTGAAGTTTTCAGAGGTGGAGTACCTCGCAAAAGACATGCACTTGGAGTAGAAGTTGTCGATATTCAACCCTGCCTTTGCATGAAGGTGCCTTCCATGATGCCACAAGCTGCCCTCTATGTAGTAGGTAACTCACCAGTCAAAAGAGATACAGATGATGCAGACCTGGGCACACACAGAGCCATATAACAAGAGCGACTGTAAAGAAGAGGTTCATGTGACCGTGAGAGCTGGCAAGTCCAAACACCACAGCAGCCGGGCAGGCTGGGAGGAGCTGCAGCCCGGCTCTGAGACAGCGGCCGGCAGGATTTCTCTCCTGCTCTGGGGAGGTCGATCTTTCTCTGCTACGACCTTCAATGGCTTGGATCAAGCCTGCCCACATCACAGGGTATAATCCACGTCGCTTAGGATCCACTGATTTAAATGTTACTCTCGTCTAAAAAGTCTTCATAGAAACATCTAGAATACATGGGTACCATGATCTAGCCAAGTTGATACATAAAATTAAGCATCACGGGGAACAAATGACATGGCAAAATATATTAGGAAAGTGTTTAATTCCATTGAAATTATTTTATTTTTTTCATTTAAAAATGTTTCTTAGTGCTTTGATTACAAAAATAATACAAGCTATAGACCTAATTTTATGACAGATTCAAACACAGAATTATGGAAAGTAAAAAGTGAAAATCTGACCCCTTTACACACAATCAGCGTGTTATGTCGGCAATATGCAGTGTGCAGACCCTTGTTAACATGTTCACAGTACTCCCCTGCATCCATAATGTACTCAGTCGCTTCCTTACTGATGGACGGTCAAGTAGAGCTGCAGATTAAATAGTTGTTAGGACATGGAATTCTGTACGTGCACTGGTACTTCTGTAGTCTGGTGCCCGAGATTAGATTGATAGATCCCAGGGTAGGCACGTTCAAAATTTGAAAGATACCATCAAATACTCCTCCAAAAGGATTGTATCAACTTATAATCCCGTAACATTAGATGTGTGCCCCATACTGGGTAATATTTTTTATGTTCACATCAAGATTAAAACAACAACCAAATCCCATTTGCTTCTCTGAAGAACTCTTGGCGCTTCCCACGTCCCGCATCCCAGGCAATGTTTTCTGTCCTTACAGTTTGCATTGTCTGCAGTTTATGGAATCCAAGTGTCAGTCTCTACTCCTCTGCCCACCTTCTTTTAGTCAGCGTACTTATTTTGAGATCCACCCACATTCTTAAGTGTTCTTAACACAATAAATTAAATTAGGGAAAAAAGAAAATATTTGGATGACAAATAAGTATATAAAAAGATATTCAACATTGGGTCACCTGGGCAGCTCAGTGGTTAAGCCTCTGCCTTCGGCTCAGGGCATGATCTCAGGGTCCTGGGATCGAGTCCTGCATCGGGCTCTCTGCTCAGCGGGGAGCCAACTTCCCCTCTCTCTCTGCCTGCCTCTCTGCCTGCTTGTGATCTCTGTCAAATAAATAAATAAAATCTTAAAAAAAAAAAAGATGTTCAAATCATTAGAGAAATGCAAATGGAAACCACAATAAGACACCACTATTCAACTATGGGAACGGCTAAAATTAATCAGACTGAACCACACCATATACAGCCAGATATGGAGGAACTGAAACTCTAATGCAACGCTGGTAGGAGTGTAAAATGCAGTTTCTTAAAAGTTAAACACACTGAGCCATTCTACTCCTAGATATATATTTTTTCTTTTTTTTTCAAAGATTTTATTTATTTATTTGACAGAGAGAGATCACAAGTAGGCAGAGAGGCAGACAGAGAGAGAGGGGGAAGCAGGTTCCCCGCTGAGCAGAGAGCCCGATGCAGGGCTCGATCCCAGGACCCTGAGACCATGACCTGAGCTGAAGGCAGAGGCTTTAACCCACGGAGCCACCCAGGTGCTCCTACTCCTAAATATTTACCCCCCAAAACATATATCCATACCAAGACTTGCCTCAGATGTTCAGAGTGGTTTTGTGTGTAACAGCCCCCAACTGAAAACAATCCAAACGCCCACCAGCAGGTGAACTAACAGCGATCCAGTCCTATAATGAAGGAGTGTTCAGTAATAAGAGGGATGAGTTATTGATACAAAAACCTGCATGAATCTCAAGATGAATTGAGTTTTAAGTTGTGGGTAAAAGAATGAAGGGCCATCACTAGTTGGTAAAAATGTGTTGTGGGTCATCTCTAAGGACTAAAAGCAATCAGGAAAGACCTATGCAGCAAAAGGAAGAAAAGAAGCAAAAAAAAAAAAAAGAAAGAAAGAAAAGAAAGTGGGGGTGGGGAGGCACGTCTGTGTGGCTGTCGGTTCAGCAGCCGCCTTCCACTCAGCTCATGGTCCCAGGGTCCTGGGACCCAGCCCTGCTAGGGGCTCAGCAGAGAGCCTGCTTCCCCCTCTCCCTCTGGCCCTTCCCCTGCTTGAGCTCTCTTTCTCCATCTCTCCATGTCATATAAATAATAAAATAAAGTAAAGTAAAATAAATAAAATAAATCAGTGAATACCAAACATGAGACGGTCCAGCTGTCTCACGCGTGACAGCAATTCAGATTTCTCTGCTGTGCCGAAATACCCTTTG
The DNA here is from genome assembly GCF_022355385.1 of Mustela nigripes. Classification (NCBI taxonomy): domain Eukaryota; kingdom Metazoa; phylum Chordata; class Mammalia; order Carnivora; family Mustelidae; genus Mustela; species Mustela nigripes. The sequence continues at coordinate 270,074,550 of NC_081557.1, read as the reverse complement.
TTCTTCCTTCCAGTGAGTCTGTGTTAAGTCCTAGGGAGGCTGATCTCCTGGAGGATGGGTGAAGAACTGCCCCCACGGCCAGCACCCCTCTCCCCTCCTAGGGCCCCAAAGCCCGCACGGGGGCCTCTGTTAAGTTCACCTGCCTGCTGCACCCTGGGGCAAAGCCACAGCCGCAGTGAGTGCAGGGCTGGCCTGGCAGAGGGGTCCGGCTCCAGTGAAGCTCCGGCCCTCCAGTCCCCAGCCCGTTCCTCCTCCTTCCGAGATCCGGGTTCCGGGTTGGGGGGGGGGGGGGTTAGGCCGTGCCCTGTCCATGACTCTGTCAGGTGTCAGCTTGCCCCGCTCTGTTGGACGTTCCCGGCCGTGTAAGCCCGTGTGCTCCCGGCTTCCAGAACACCGCTCGGAGTTTCTGGCCGCCGAATAGCCCCGTCCCCATTTTCCAGTCGGGTTTTACTTATTTGCCGAGCTCTGTGAACACCTGGCTTGATGTTAGGTCATCCAAGTATGTCAAGAAAAGTGGTTGTGCACAAACTTCTCTCTCCCGCCACCGCCTTCCCAGATCTCTGGGGAGATTTTCCTCCCAATCAAAGGCGTTGTTTGGCCACTTTTTGAGTTTTCTGTTTGGAGTGTTGTCTGTAGAGCTCCCAGGATAAAAGATGAGAATTTAGTTCTGTTTTCTTCTCCTTCCCCGCCACAAACATGCGCCCTTTCCCCAGCCCACTCCCTGGCGTACCGGGGCGTGTAATTCGGACGAAATCCGTGTTTGGCACTTACATTATGAGACGGAGTTTGCGCTCCAGAGCTGAGTCATGGAGTGAACTATGACTGCTTTTTCCACTAAACTTTGTTTTTCCTGGTCTTAATAATTCTTGGTGTTTTCATTAGTAATTTCCCACTTACTTACGAGTTGTTTTCCACTTACTTTGACCCCCAACTGCCTCAGTTTTCTCAGTCTCTTTCCAACCTATTCAACACATCAGACGTTCTACCATTTTCTATCTCGTCCGGGGAACAGGGGCCTCACCTACAACCGCCCCTGGGACTAGTCGCTCTGCGTTTGTGACGCTGAACTCCTGGCCCTGGGATCTCCTCTGCCTTCACGTTCCAGGCTCCGTTAGCCTCTCCCACGGGTTAGGCTCCTGCTCTTTACAGCCCGCATCTCAGTCCTCCTGGGATCTGTCCCTTGTTGCGGTGGAGACAGCCTCTAGCAGCTTCCTGAGACAGGCAGGAGGTGTGGGGAAATTTTGAGGTTTCACTTTCTGAAACTGTTTTTCCCTCATAGTGATTGACATCTCCTATATGTAATATTGCAAAATACAGGGAAACTTTTGATGGCATTAAAGGAGGAGTTATATGGAAAACTCTGTTAACATTTTCTTAAATGTGTCCATCCAAACTCTGAATTCAAAGGATCAGTTCTTTCTGCTTCTCTTCAAAGTGCCTTAAAAATCCACAAGTCCTAACTTCCAAGGAGGTGGGTTTTAAATTTCTGTTTCTCTTCATATTTCCAAACAGGGGTCCATTTGTGACGACTATCTGGTGACGCTCTTCTGTCCCCAGTGTTCTCTCTGCCAAATCAAGAGAGACATCAACAGAAGGCGAGCGATGCGCACTTTCTAGAAACTAATGGTAGGTCCCAGAATCTGCGTTTTGCTTGAAATATAATAAGGGCTTTGTAAATTATCCATTATTTTAAGTAATAATTCAATAATAACAATTCCTTAAGTCTCTCAAAGGTTATCTCAATATAATGATCGGTTTATTGTGAGGATTTATTGGTTTCTTCTTATGAGGAAGACAGCTGCACTACCTTGCTGGGGCCACCGTAACTGTGGCTTACACAGTTCTGAAGGCTGGGAAGGCCACGATCAAGGTGTGGCCAAATCAGTTCCTCCGAGGGCTCTCTTGCTAGATTACAGACGGCTGCCTTTTCACTGTGTCCTCAAATGGGGGAGAGAGAGTAAGCGCTGATCTCTCTCATCATGAAGACAGTAATCCCATTGTGGGGGCTCAACTTCCTGACCTTATTTCAGAACTAATTATCTCCCAAGGCCCTACCTCCTTATGCCCTCACAGTGGGGATTAGGGTTTCAACAGGTGAGTTTTGCAGGGGGCATAGACATTCAGCTTGCAAAAATAGCTTTATGTTTTGAAAAACATTTTAGTAAATAAAGGAATGGTGACTTTTCTCAGAATTCCTTTTTCTTCGTTAATGAGGCACTTACCACTTGTGAAATGCCAGAGTGTAGTGAGCTACAAAAGATGCAGAAAACACGTCCCCTACAAAGACAATCAAACTGACAAAAGAAATTGGCAAATAACTATGAAGTAGTAGAGCAAATGAAAACCGCATATTATGTAATATTTGAATTGACTGCAGCAGGAAGTGTCTATCCAGAATAAGGGGAGAGAGACTAAACAGGAAAATCGTATTGGAAAAAGCGAACTCTGCAAGGGGTCATATAGAATATAGAGTATTTGGAAATGTTATATAGAATCTGAACTTCTGAAAATTAGTCAAATCATTTCCAACTGATTTTTCTAGTATTCTCAGAACGAGCTATTAAGTAGAAATAAACATGGTTTTTCTCAGTCTGCTGTAGCATTTACCCTGAGTACGGGAAGAAAGCATCCATTTTCCCATTGTTGGTAATACGCCGCTTCATTTTTCCAGTGGACGAGAACCCTGTATAGGTTAAGAAATATGGAGGATATATTTTAAAATGTCATTTATTTAGCAAATAGTGTATCAAGTACCTAGTCCTAGGCAGGAGAGTGCTAAGTGCTGTGGGGACAGAAATAAAGAAGCTGGCTCTCTTGTCTTTAGAGACTGTATACTCTGAAGGAGAAGGTCGGACAGCCTCTAGACAAAACGACGGGCTTGACTAATGCCTTTAGGCCAAGTGCTATTTTATGTGCGGAGGAAGAACAGATTATATTCTGTGAGATGTGGAAATGAAAGGCTCTTGAAAGCAGTGGGTTTTTGCTCTAAAGAGGAAGTGAGTATCAAGGTCACAAGAGGAAATGGATGGCACTCAGATCATAACCACGCGGATTCAGTGAAGACACTTGGAACACGGGCGTGGCGGGGAGGTCTGGGGCAATGCCGAGGTGGGCCTGGAGCCGCGCGAGCCAGCAGCAGTCCGGCGTCCCCACCCCTGGGCCTCAGGGAGCGGACGAGGGAGCAGTTACCAGAATCCCAAAGGAGTGCGCTCTGAGAAGGCTGCCCTCAGAGGACCCGTAACCTCTCACACTAGAGGGCAGGAGCAACCCGCGGCAACCTCACGGGAAGCAGGCCAGAGGAAAAGTGCCCTGCTCTCTCCCCCAAGTTCTTCTAGGCTGCCCACTGCTGCAACGCACAGCCCGCCGCAGGCAGGAAAGTGCTGCCCTGGTCTAAAGTCAGCCTCCGGGGCACACAGCAGGGCAGACAAGCAGGGAAACGGATCTGATGGGGCAGACACTAGATCTCACACGAGAGTTGTGACTTTACAGAAACAGATGTTGCTTCTAATCAGCAACAACATTAGTGAAGCTATAGAAGCAGAAAGAGGGAAACATCTTTACGAGTTTAGGTCCATCGACTTGGCAAGAACATCTAAGTGGGAGAATCACTAGCAAAGGAAGATTTTAAAAGTGAGTGGGGGCCATGGCACGCAGTAGAAGGAGATTAGGCTAATGATTTGGCCTTTTATTTGGTAAGCAGTTGGGGGTTACTGTAGGCTTTATGTAAGGAATAACGTCAGTGGAGCTAACCCTTTAGAAGAGTTACTGACGGTGTGCAACACAGACTGGACAGGACGAGGTCAGCAGCAAAGATCAAGAGTCAGACCACTTCAACCCTGTTTATTTAAGTAAATACACGAGACGGGTTGGGCAAAATATAAACCCACACATACATAATGAATCCTGACAACTGAACTTATTATGTTTTTTTTTTAACCCCAGAGAGATTATCTTACTGGATCTTTGAATTGGTTTGAAGTAAAATGCCTTGGTGTTCCTGACTGTGGAGCATCACCTTGAACTCCACATTATTCATCAACACTGAAACTTTAGATATGCAAGTACTTGAAGTAGGAAAAGCAAGAGACAAAGATCAAAGAATAACATGATTTCTCTTGAAAATAGGTTGAGGGGCACCTGGGTGGCTGTCAGTTAAGCATCTGACTTCGGCTCAGGTTGTGATCTCAGGGGCCTGGGACCGAGCCCCCGTGAGGGACTTCCCTTCGCTCAGTGGGGCGTCGGCTTGTCTCTTTCCTTTGGCCCCTCCCCACCCTCAAACAAATAAATTTTTAAAAATAAATAGGTTGAAAGGGACAAAGGAACCAACAGAAGAATCTCCAAATTGTGGACGTCGGAACACTTGCAGCAACACAGTAAAGTAGTATTAGATTATAAATGAAATTTTTAGAAAAGATTATAACCAAAGTAAAGTATCTGTGAGTCCATACTTAGATATACATGTGTCTATATGATACATGATTAAGCAAACAAACAAATAAATAAATGGGGGAGAAGAGACAAATCTTCCAGAAGCACAGAATTGCAAACAATGTACATGTGTATTCCTCCCTCAAGGGGATGGTGCGTAACTGCCCACCCCTTTCCAGTGGGTTTGTACACTGACGTCCTTTCCGAGAGTACAGTATGAAAAGGGGGGAAAAAGCGTGACCTTATAGTGGAGAAACCTGACAAGTTCAGCCAGGTGACCAAAGGGAACCTCATCGGTGATAGGCATTCTGCAAAACACCCAACGGGTACTCGTCAAAATCGTCAAGGTCGTCACAAACAGGAAGTCTGAGAAACAGTCGCAGTGGAGAGGAAACTAGGGAACATGATGACTAAATGCGATGAGCTATCTTGGGTAAGATCCTGGAACAGAAGGAAGACATTAGGTAAACAACTGAGAAACAGAAAGAAGTATATGCTTTGCTAAATAATATTATGTATCAACCTTGGCTCGTTAGTTGTGTCAGACCTACCTTAGTGAGACCTACCTTAGTGGATGGTAACCGGTAGGGAAATTGATGCAGGGTATATGGGAACTCTCTGTACTATCTTTGCAATTTTTCTGTAAACCTACAATGATTCTAAAATTTAAAGTTTATTGAAAATAAAAGCGTAGATTAAGAAAATTCAAACCTGTTCTTTGTGTGTCCCTTGTAGGTGAAAAGCTCTCCCTGAAGCCGTTGACATCAGCAGATATCTCTTCAGCTTGAGTCTTCCTCTGCCTTTTGCAACTGAGATATGAAAGATCTGTGTGATTACCCCCCCCAATAAAATGGAATTTTGATTTATTTTAAATGAATGTTTTCCGTTAGTTTTCCAAACTGGTCCAGCTCAGTTTCTCTTTGCTTTCCTATTATTAAACTTTCTGGCTTATGAATTTTGTGTTACATTTGGCTCGTAAATCAAAATAAAAGATTTTACTAACAAGATTCTTTATGCTTCTTTGCTCTCGGTGTCTTTGTGTCATTAATTTTAAGGGTCAGTCTCATAGTTTGGTTTCTTCGCAGGAGAGTTTGGTCCATGGCAACTCAGTTCTCTTTCATCTAAGAACTTTGATACAGAAAAAAAGACTATAATGACAATCATAAGACACTTATAACACATTTGGCCAATCTTTTTGCTCTTTATCGCATTATCTATAAGTATTACTACTGCCGGCCGAGTAACAGCACACTATGCCCTGCTTCCTAGCTGCACGCCTGACAGGTGTGTGGTGTGGATCTCCTTTTTCTCCTCACTATGAAGATTCAGGACAAGTCATAAACGTTCCGTGATCAAACTCAGCATGACCCAGTTCTGATTAAATATTGATAAATGCATAAAGCAACTTTTTTTTTCACATTCATTATTCTATGTGTTCTATACCCATCACTTTGCCCTGATGAAAACCTCACTCCATGGTCCCCTTTGGTTCTCTCCCCACCTTGAACCAAGTCAAGGGTTGGGACGGGGAAGGGGAGGCAAAACTACTGGAGAGGTTTATTGTGCCATTCCAGAGAGAGCAAATGTGGAGGTGCCTTACTGGGCACTCGGCAAACCGGAGTGTTCTTTTTTTTTTTTAAGTTTTTTTTTTTTTTTTAATTTATTTATTTGACAGACAGAGATCCCAAGTAGGCAGAGAGGCAGGCAGAGAGAGAGGGGGAGGCAGGCTCCCTGCTGAGCAGAGAGCCCGATGCAGGGGCTCGATCCCAGGACCCTGAGATCATGACCTGAGCTGAAGGCAGAGGCTTTAACCCACTGAGCCACCCAGGCGCCCCAAACCAGAGTGTTCTACCCCTTCTCCTCGCCCCATGGAGTTGGGTGCTTTGCAAGGTTGCATCTGGGATCTGCTCTTTTCACAGCTCGTGTTGTGTCATCTGCTCCTGCGGCTTCAACCGTCTCCTAGATGTCAGGGAGGACCGTTATTTCCAGTCTCCCCCTTCCTGATGACATTCTGAACGACTCTTCAGCTGCCTACTAACCGAGTCCATCTGGTTGTCCCTTAGACCTCTGTATCCCACGTGTCAAATGGTATCACCACTTACTTAGCTGTTCAAGATTCAAACTCTAAGTACCAGGAAGTATCAGTGAGTCCTGAACGGACTAATCACCCTTCGCCCTTCTCCTCACATCTAATCAGCCACTGGCTTCTGTCACTTAAATTCCACTTGATAGCCCCAATGGATGACCTATTTTGCTTGCTGCTCTATCCCCAGGGCCCAGGACAATGCCTGACACGGGCTAGATACCTACTCCAATCATTCACAGAACGGATCGATCTGTCCTCTCCTTGTCTTCACTGCCATGGATGTGGTCCGAACCTTCATGAGGACTTCGAACAGTCAGGCACAAGCTCCTGAGCTAGTCCGCTCGCCTCTAGTAACTGCAGTTCCGCTACCCTCTTTCCAATCCATCTTAAAAACGTCCTGCCCCAAGTTTAACTGTGATCATTTTTTTAAAAAGACACCCAAATTTCCCTGACCCTCATAACGGAGCCTCGGTTTACTTCTTTACCCTATTCTCCTGCCACGTCTTCACTTTTTTTTTTTCCTAAGATTTTATTTATTTATTTGACAGAGATCACAAGTAGGCAGAGAGGCAGGCAGAGAGAGGAAGGGAAGCAGGCTCCCCGCTGAGCAGAGAGCACGATGCGGGGCTCGATCCCAGGACCCCGGGATCATGACCTGAGCCGAAGGCAGAGGCTTTAACCCACTGAGCCACCTGGTGCCCCTCACGTCTTCACTCTTAAAATTCCTTACTTCCATGGCCTTCAGCACACAGGCATTTTTTAATATTTCAAATTCTAACTGTTCATTGAGGTAATAAAGCAAAAAAAAAAGGATGTTGTATGACCCAAAATGTGGTCTATCTTTGTAAATGTTCCATGTGAGATTAAGAAAAATACTCTACTGTTGTTGGAAGTAGTCTACAGATGTCAGTTAGGCCCAGTCGACTGATGGCGCGGAGTTCAACTACATTCTCACCGACTTTCCGCCTGTCGCATTTGTCAGCTGCGGACGGGGGCGCTGGTCTCTAACGGTGCATTTATCCCTTGCCCTCGCTGTTGCATCAGCGATTGCCTCCTGCAGTTTAATGCTCTGTTGATGCGCTGGTTTTAACTGAGCACGTTATGATTCCATATTCTCCCGTCTCTCCTAGCCAATCAATTGTGTTTATATTCTCAATTTCTTTTACCTTCCAGTTTGCAATGTACATTTACAACTAATCTCAGTCCACTATTCGAACACTGCTCTGTCAGGGGTAGTACAGCAATCTTGGAAGAGAATATTCACAATCTCAGCCTCCCATCACTGCTGTCATTCATTTTACTTCTCCATACACTACAAACATTAAAAAATTGTTGCTATTATTTTGAACAAAGTCATCTATTAGGCCAATTAAAATTTTTTAAAAAGATTTTAACTCCGTGCTCTTCCTTCGTCAGGGTTCTAACGCATACCACTTCCTTCACTCTGAGGAACTTTGAGCACTTCTAACACAGGTCTCCTGACAACAATCGTCTTCAGTGTTGCTGACCTTCTTCCTTCACTTCTAAAGGGTAATTTTGCTGGATAGTAGCTTCTTTCAACATCTTAAATATCTATACTCAGTTCTCCCTTGCCTGGTTTCTGATGAGAAATCCAATATAACTCTTACCCACATTCCTTAATAGAAAAGGTGTTTTGGGGGGGTACTCGGGCGGCACAATCAGTTGATGACCAACTTTTGATTTTGGCTCAACTGTTGATCTGAGTCGTGAGCTCGAGCCTTGCTTCAGGCTCTGCGCTCAGGAGAGTCTGCCTGGGACTCTCTCTCCTCTCCCTCTGCCCCTCTTGCTTGTGATCGCTCACTATAAAAACAAATAAATCTTAAAAGAGAGAGAGAGAGAAGGTATTTTTTCCCCTAGCTTCTTGCAAGGTTTTTTGTCCTTGTTTTCTGCGGGTTGAATAGGATACGCTTCGGTATAGATGTTCTTGTATTTATCATGCTTGTTCTTTTCTACGCTTCTTGGACCTATGATCTGGTTTCCATCATTAATTTGTGGAAAAAAGCCATTACTATTTCAAATATCTCTTCTGTTCTTGTTCTTCTTCTGGGATTCCCATTACACCTATATTATAGCTTCTATAATGGTCCCATAGTTGTTCGATAGTTTTTGTGTTTTGGTGGTGGTATTTTTTTGTTTTGTTTTGTTTTGCATTTCAGCCTGGGAAGTTTTTACCAACACATTTTCAAGCTCACTGATCTTGTTTTTATTCTTCCCCGTTTTACTGTTTCCCTAAGAATACTGTATTAAAGAGCGTCTCCAATTCCACAACGATGACACTGGAGCCCTGTCTGATGCAATGATTTGAGAAGGATTTGTAATCTTGATTCTAAATCTGTTTATACTTAACCTGCGTCCCTGGGCTGGGACCTTCAGAAGTGTTTCTTGGCCCTTTCTTTTCCTCCTCCTATGTGACACAAGAAGGCTATAGGGGCTCAAAGTGTAGGAGTAACTGCCCTGGCCCCAGGCTGGGTAAGGCTTTGGTAGTGTAGTTCTCCTCAGAGGGCGGCCCTTTGCCATGAAAAATGCCCCCGGTGTATTTCAAAATAGTTACTTTCCATTCCCCTGTCTTGCCTGAAACGCAGGGGATCCTGATCTCCATCCTGAGAACCTGATGGGGCTCCTGGGGATAAATCCTAGAAAGCGTAGGGCCTCCCCAAGAGAGGGGGCCCTCAGGGGGTTTAACTGTCAAGCCAGTTTACCCTCGGCCTCCAGGAACTCGTCGAAGCTACCAGTTCGCTGGTCCTATCAGTTATGGCTCCAGGAGCTTCTGCCCCAACAAGCTCTCGCCCGTGCCTCCATCTGCCTGTCCTTCCAGTCTTCACAGTAGTTTGCTCTGTGACCTCAATTCTCTGATGGAAATAAGAAAAGCCACTGATTTGCAGCCTTTCAGCCTTCTTCGGATTGTGAGGATGGAGTGAGGACTTCAGTGCTCTTCACGTGTTGGAGCTGAAACTGGAAGTTGCCAACAAACTCACTTTTAAAAGTCCTTTTCTCTATAAAGCTGGCCTGAAATAACCCTCTCTGAGGAGCCTTCCCAGACTCTCTCTAAAAAATGAAAAGCTCCTCCCTGTGTGCTCTGGAGCTTGGTGCAACCACCAGTGTCCCACATGCCGTCTACGAGCTCTGGGGCCGCCTGGCTGGAGAACAGCGCTGTGGCTCGGCTCCGGGGTTCTGGCATATGCTATAAATCAATGTCCACTGAAATGAAAGCAAAAGAACAAAACACTGTTTGCTAATTAAAAACAAAGTACTACTTTTATTTGGCTCACGTCTCCATTTATTAGAATTACCACGTTTGGAGAGGCACGAAGCACTTTAAGTTTTACATGACTACAAAGTTATCACAAATCCCAAACTTTTTAGCCACGGATATTTCACTTACTCCGTTTAAAGAAAAAGCTTTCAAAACATCTGAGTTAGCTGGGACACAGAGACCCTGAATATATGGGAACTACAGGTTTTTAAATGCTTGCGCTTCCTGTTCTAACAATGTCTTCTTTAAATGAAATCCAGCATAAAAGGGATTGAAATACATAAGGTCATGATGCAATGCTTTGGAGAGATAGTGAAATTGATCTGTACAACATGGTGAAAGCTGTCGTGCGCACAGAGTTCCGCAAGCATTCACTGAGCCATCTGCGCCTCCATGGCCTGTGCTGTCCACTCTGGCGCCGTCTGACTGATCTTCTCCAGCAGGTTATTCACTTGGAAACAAAGGGACTGGATCTGTTTGTCCCACGTTGGCAGGGCTTCCCGTGCTACACAGAAGAACAACATACGCCGTTTAACATTACTCCATGAATGCTCAGCAAGTGTAAGTCAAAAGATAAACACAGTAAGACTGATTTTCAAAAATCCATTCCAAAAATCTTGGGTAATGAAATTAAGCTAATCAAGCAATATTAAGGAAAGTACCCAAATTACTGGCACAGAGCACAAAACCAAAACCATATCCGCACAGATCCATGTTATTATTATTCATGAAAATGAAAGAAAACCAACCAATCAAAGCATGTGTCACAAAACCACCACCATAAAAGCCTCACGGAACCCACCAGCAGTTTCTCGAGTCATAAGATACTGCCACCTACTGGACAAAGCACATCTGTTTGTCTACTGGACTCTGAGGGATAAATATTTTAATGTTTAAACAAAAAACCAGGGGCGCCTGGGTGGCTCAGTCATTAAGCGTCTGCTCAGTGCATGATCCTGGAGTCCTGGGACCGAGCCCTGCCTTGGGCTCCCTGCTAGGCAGGAAGCCTGCTTCTCCCTCTCCCACTCCCCGTTTCTGCTCCCTCTCTTGCTGTCTCTCTCTCTGTCAAGTAAATAAAATCTTTAAAACAAAACAAAACAGGGGCGCCTGGGTGGCTCAGTTGGTTAAAGCCTCTGCCTTCGGCTCAGGTCATGATCCCAGGGTCCTGGGATCGAGCCCCGCATCAGGCTGTCCGCTCCGCGGAGAGCCTGCTTCCTCCTCTCTCCCTTTCTACCTGCCTTTCTGCCTACTTGTGATCTCTGTCTGTCAAATAAATAAATAAAATCTTTAAAAAAAATAAAAATAAAAATAAAATAAAAATAAAACAAAACTCAACATGAAAACACCAGGATTTTCTCCACACCAGCAATATGCAGTTAAAAGGGGAATATTCCACTCAAAACAGTCCCCAAATATACAAAAACAGACACAAAATTTAAAAAACTGAAATAAAAAAATTTTAATGAAGGACATAAAATAACCTGAGCAGAAGAAACGACAGCCTCAGACAGAAGGATGCAGTATCACAGAGAAAGGAACAGCCCTCCCTGTTCACACATACATTTTTTTTAAATTGCGAAGATAATCCTCCCTTTCTTTGTTGTTCTAACAGGACAGGATCATTAGAGTTCCTACGGAGGATGTGACGTCTGAGGACAGCCGAGATGACCTGGGACACCAAGAACAGTGCAGCGCCGCAGTGGGCCCTG
>NC_081557.1:270012832-270062653 GCF_022355385.1 Mustela nigripes | reverse complement strand
ACCGCGTCTCTACAAAGTATCCAGAACAGGCCCGTCCACAGCGCGCTGATTCGGACAGTGGCTGCGGTGGCCCAGAGAAGGACGGACGGACGCAACTATTCTCAAGACGCATGAGGCTTCCTCTTGGGAAGACGAAATGTTTGGAACGAGGTGGAGCGGGTGGTTGCACAGCACCGTGAACCCACTAAATGCTCCAAATTGCTCACTTTAATGGTTCACGTCGGGGCGCCTGGGGGGCTCAGTCACTGAGCGTCTGCCTTAGGCTCAGGTCAGGTCAGGTTAGACCCCAGGGTGCTGGGATCGGTCCCTGCATTCTCCCCCCCACTCCTCCTGCGTGGGTTCCCTCTCTTGCTGTGTCTCTCTGTCACATAAATAAATAAAATCTTTAATAAATAAATAAAATGGTTCCTGTTATATAAATTTCAACTCAGTAAAAAACGTAACAGTGGAGGGACAGGAGATGCTTTTCCAACAGTAAAATTTACTATAAATTTGTTTATTACCATATTGCCACAGATCAGTGGAACCAATCGGATTACAGAAAGAGACCCAAACACGTATGTAGACCATAGTATTTGCCAAAGATCAGAAAGTATGTCTTACCTAATAAATAGTACTTGCAAATCAGCAATCCATCTTTAAAGAAAGATAAACTAGATCATACCTTAAAATTATACACATAAATAAACTTAGACAGATATTTCTGAACCTAAATCAAAATATTTTTAAAATTTTAGAAAAGTAATACTTTTATCCCAAAGTGAATGAGACCTTTTGACAGAACGACAGGACTATAGGAAATTAAAAAGCCATAAAATTAAAAACTGACCTAGTTGTCTGCATAAGAATTTAAAAATGTGTTCATGGTACACAGTGCCTCACATCAGAAACACAACTGATAGCATTTCATAATTTGGTATTTGTTTGTTTGCTTGCCTTTTCAAAAGATCACGGCCAGTCCGGCTGTACTCCGGCAACGAGGCCAGACAGGAGCCTCGGCAGACGTGACGGGGAAGCCCGGGGGTGGGGGAGGTTTCAGAATGGGCCGGGAGCAGTTAAGACAAGATGACGAGTAAATGGGTTCCAGATGCCCCTGGGAGAAAAGCTGAAAGGCTTCAGCCCAGAGGAGGGACCAAGGATAAGGAAGGCCGGAGAAGCAGACACGGCAGCTGCCGGCTGCTGGCTGCGGAAGGGAAGCAGGGAGGGGAGAGAATGAGTTCAGCGTGGGGTGTGCTCCTGTGAGATGCTCAACAGACAGGTGGAAAATACCTCGCGACCAGTTACCACCAGTGGCTCCAGGACTCGGAAGAGAATCACACTAGAAAGGCAAACACAAGCGCTGTCTGCATAGAGAGGGCCAGGGAATCAAGGGCAACAGCAGAGTGAGGAGGGAAAGGCCTGGAGTTCGCCCTTCGCAATATTCCTATTTAAAGGCACAACGGAACCTACAAAGAGGACGGGACCAATCCCTGGGAAAGGAGGAGGGAAAGCAGGAGAACGGGTGCGAGAGGAAGGCGGTGCAGGTGGCGGGGACGGCTCAGAAAGGAGAGGTGACCACGGTTACTCGAGACGCCGAACATCAAGATGAAAATATCCTTGCTAAAACTGGAGAGACCCAAGTTTAAATATTGGCAGAAAGAAGCCAACAGAGCAAGAAAGAATGAAAACAAACGAAATAACTGCTAAGCTCAAGTTCCTAAGAAGCTGGTCTGAGAGGGACGGACTCCAGTCAGAGAAGGAGCCGAAGCACAGGAGCTGGAAAGGGAGACAGGAACCACGTCCCATATAACACGAAGGAAGAAAAGACATGATCACACGGTATTTAAAATTCATACGTTTTATAAATATGATCAAAGAGTTCACTCAATTTCACACTGGTAGATTTTTTCCCTGTGAAACAGGAAACAAGGTTTGCTGCCGAGAGTAAAGGAGGAGCAAAGTCCGAGATTCACGAAAACTGAGATCTGAAATCCCCACTGCAGGGTAGGAAAACAAAATGTGTCAAGAGTCCCAGGTACTCGGAAGGCCTGGGTGGCTCAGTGGGTTGAGCAGCTGCCTTCGGCTCAGGTCATGATCCCAGCGTCCTGGGATCGAGTCCCACATCGGGCTCCTTGCTCGGCAGGGAGCCTGCTTCTCCCTCTGCCTCTGTCTGCCACTCCATCTGCCTGTGCTTGCGCTCTGTAGCTCTCTCTCTCTAACAAATAAATAAAAATCTTTAAAAAAAAAAAAAGAGTCCCAGGTACTGTTGAGAACCCACGACCTTGAATTTGCAGTGGTCATCAATCTGTCTGCTGGCAACATCAGTTAGCTACTTGAGCACAGGAATGAAAAAGATGGAGAATGGGTTCGTTCCAGGCGAAATTTTCCTGGACAGCCGGAACGAAAAGTTAACAGGCAAGTCATCCAGGGCACCTGTGAGTGATCAGGACGCCTGGTGGCTGAGTTGGCTGAGCGACCGGCTCCTGGCTTCAACTCAGGTCATGATCTGAGCCCTGTCCCAGGCTCTGCACTCTGCGTGGAGCCTGCTGGAGAATCTCTCTCTCTCCCTTTGCTCCTCCCCTGTGCACTCTCACTCCCTCTAAAATAAAAATAAATAAAACCTTAAAAAAAGAAAGAAAGATATAATGAATCGTGGATGCCAAGCCAGAGAGGAAGAGGAGTGAAGCGAAAAAGGGCCTGACCAGGAGAAAGAAAACGGTAATGGACGGAGGCTGCGAAGCGGTCAGGAAGAGCTGAACTTCAGGGGCTCGGACTGCTAGAAAGACAGGAAATACGGTGAGAACAGGCTATCTCAAAATCAAATCTTAACAAGTAGCACGGGGCCAGGCACAGAAGCTCCGTGGTGACAAGGAGGTAGAAAGCGGGGCTGAGGAGGTAACAGCCGTGAGTCAGGGGATGGACGGAGCTGCCCCGTGAGCCTCAGGCGCTGCTGGAGGGAGACCCGCGCGAACACCCTCGTGTGGGCACACGGTGCGCTGCGTGAGGAGTAGGAGGGTGAACTGGTTCTGGTTTCAGATGCTTCCAGAGCATTAAAATGCAGCATTAGGTAGATTCATAAATGTAAGTTCATAAAAATTATTTCTAATTATTTCTCTAGGAAGTAAGGGAAGTAAGTTCATCCCAGTAGTAATACACTAGGTCAAAGGAAATTGTTCAACAGGGCTTAATCCTAAGTACACAAGAGTCTCCTGCCACTTTATTATGACAGAAATAAGCAAAACCTCTTACTTTCAAAATGAACTATTCCATCAATCTGATCAATAAATCCATTCATACGTCCTTCTGTTATCATTTGTGATGCTATTTTTTCTGCCTGTTAAAAAAAAAAAGAAACCATAAACTCTTGTAAACTTTATCATGTCTAACAGTTCCTCACATGTAAGAGAACTGAAATCTCTTGGTTTAGCTTCCCACAGACTTTCTCTGTTCATCTGCTGTTCATCACAAGATTCACCTTGTAAGTCTGCCTCGCTTGTCCCCCAGTCCTTCCGATATAACCCATTACTTTACGTTAGCTGGGATCTGTTTTACTTGTGAGACTTTGGACAAGAGCCTAACACTCTTACCAATTTCTTCCTCTGCTTAAAATCAAATTAACAATTTTTCTGCTCACGGAGATCCATACCTCAAAAAAGCCTACACAAACTAGTTTTTCTTTTTACTTCATTTAAATTTGCAGTGTTTATCACCTAGAAAATTCTTTAAGAAAGTAGTATTTTTGAAGAAAGTAATATTTTGAAGGAGGAATGATGTTCAAATTTAAAAGGGAATTAAAAAGGGGCACCAGGCATGAGACTCTTGATCTCAGGGCTGTGAGTTTGAGCCCCACACTGGGTGTAGTGATTACTTAAAAAACTAAGCTCTTTAAAAAAACAAACAAACAAAAAAAACAAAAAAAAAAAAAACTAAATATATAGATAGATAAATAAAAACTAAAAGGATTTTAAAGACAATTAAGGGGGGCGCCTGGGTGGCTGAGTCGGTTAAGTATCTACCTTTGTATCAGGCCATGATCTCTGGGTCCTGGGATCTAGTCCCACATAAGGCTCCCTGCTCTCTCTCTCACTCTGCCTCTGTGCTTTCCCTCTCTCTCTCAAATAAATACAATCTTAAAAAAAAAAAAAAAAAAGGCATCAAACGGAATCAAAAGGTCCTCTACCTAGTTCCTAAGGACATGTTTCATGTTTACTATGTGTAAGCAAACTAGCTTATGATTTGGTCATTTTAGTAATTCTGACCATGTTCACAATCAACCCTAAACAATTGTACTATCATTTATTGTTAAATAATTAGTGTCAGCCTAAAAAGAAAGTATCTTTTAATGGGAACTTAAGCTTTGGTTCGCAAATGGTTCCACTTCCTATACTATGCACTGAGTGTGTACAAGTACAGTAACTGTGTTAGGAAATTCTAAATTAATATTTCACCAACAGATAAAAGGGGACACGATCCATTACTACATGATTTAAGATATGCAAGTTAGGTAAAAGTAAGTGGATTGCTTACTTCTACTCTTATTTAAAATTAAGAGAATTTTTTTAAATGATACCTGAAGTGCCCTCTAAATAGTCTTGGTACTTTGTTGGTATTTGTATAGAGCCAACCAAACCTTTATCATGACTAAAAATGAAATTAATTTCCTACTAACTCAGTCAATTAAGATAAATCAAGCATAAAAGTTACAACAGAATAGCCTAGACAATGACCACAGTTATTCTTTCAAAGAGGTAAAATATTTAACCTTTGAGTCAACTAGAGCGGAAAAAGAAGTAAGGCATGTAACAAAATCTCAAGTTCATCAGAAATCAGAAAACACCATGAAGTGCACTGAAACAGACACTAAACACTCTCATAAAACAGGTATCATAACCTGGAACCCCTTAAATTTTAGTGACCTAAAATTCTAGGTCACTTTATCATAAAATACAGTTTAAAAAAAAGCAAAAAAGTAGGACAATTCCATTACATTACTACTTTAATATTCAAATAATTTACTTCCATTTTCCTGAGGCTTTTTATGTGTATTTTTACTGCAGTTGCCAATATTTATCGATTACATGTTGTAGTTTAATCTAACTTCTTTTTTATAAATTGGAAATAAGAAAATACCTTAGCTGCAGGGATCTCTAAAAGAGCTCCAAGTTCTTCAAAGGTGATATTATTATATAATTTGCTTGCAGACAACAAATTATGTTCAATAACAGCTCTGTCCAAGATGCTAGAACCTTAAATAAATATAAATAAGACCGTTACAAGCTTGAAACTTGTTTTACACTTTTTTCTACAAAGGATTTATTTATTTGTTTGAGAGAGAGTGAGTGGGAGGGAAGGGGCAGAGGCAGGACAGGGAATCTCCGACAGCCCCCACGCTGAGCCCGACACGGGGCTCAGTCTCAACCTGATCCATCACACCGTACGGTCACCAACGATCAGACGTTCAACCGTAGGACCCAGGTGCCCCTTGTTTTACACTTTTGTTTTTTTTTAGAAGATTTTGTTTATTTGACATGGCCGAATACTATTCCTCTGTGTGTGCGCGTGTGTGTGTACAAACCTCCTCTTTATCCATTCATCAGTCAATGGACATTTGGGCTCTTTCCATGATTTGGCTGTTGCAGGCAATGCTGCTACAAACATCGAGGTACACGTATTTCTTTGAATCAGTATTTTTGTATCCTTCGGGTAAATACCTAGTAGGGCAACTCCTGTATTGTAGGTTAGTTCTATTTTTAACTTTTTGAGGCACCTCAACACTGTCTTCCAGAGTGGCTACATGGGTTTGCGTTCCCACCAGAAGCGTAAGAGGCTCCCCTTTTCTCCACATCCTCGCCAACATCTGTTGTTTCCTGACTTGTTGATTTTAGCCATTCTGACAGGTGTGAGGTGGTATCTCATTGTGGTTTTGATTTGTATTTCCCTGATGCTGAGTGATGTGGACCATCTTTTCATGTGTCTGTTGGCCATCTAGATGTCTTCTTTGGAAAAATGTCACCCCTTTTTAAACTGGATTATTTGTTTTTTGGATGCTGAATTTTAGAAGTTCTTTATATATTTTGAATATTAACCCTTAACAGATATCACTATAATATTGTACTAGTTTAAGATGTACAACATGATTTAATATACGTATACACTGTAAAATGATTACCACAATAAATTTAACCAACACCCATCACCTCACGTTTTGTTTTGGGTTTTTTTTGTGGTGAGAACTTTTAAGATCTACTCTCTTAGCAACTCTCAAATATAAAAACGTAAATAAATGGGAAAATAGGAAAACTTAATACTTTTCAGATGGCAATAATCCCCAAGTTGATTTATGGACTCAGGGCTCTTGGCAGACACTAACAAACTGATTTTACTATTCATTCTGTTGGGACTCAGAGGAGCCAAAACAATCTTGAGAGGAAAAACAGTTGGAGGACTCATACATCCCAATTTCAAAACTTGCTATAAAGATAACCAAAACAGTGTGGTACTGGCATAGGGATAGGAATACAGAATGGAGTAGAACTGAGACTCCAGAGGTAAATTCGCACATTTATGGTCAACTGATTATCAACAAGGGCCCCAGGATAATTTAATGGGGAACTCACAGTCTCTTCAACAGTTATGAGGACAACTGGGTATCTGCATGCAAAAAAATAAAGGTGGACCTTGATCTTACACCATATACAAAATGAACTCAAATGAATCAAATGTCTACATGTACAAGCTGTAACTACAAAACATACAGACGAAAACAGAGCAAGTCTTCACAACACTGGATTAGGCAACAACTTCTCAGTACAAAGTACAGGCAACAAAAAGCAGAAAGAAATACACTGGACTCCATCAAAATTAAAGACTTTAATGTCTCAAAGGAAACCATCAGAAAGTGAAGAAAAAACACACGGAATGGGAGAAAGTATTGGCAAATCATCTGGTAATGATCAGGTCTAGAATATATAAAGAATTCCTACAATTCAGTAATAAAAGGACAAATAACCCAGCTTAAAAACTGAAAAGGATCCAAACAAACTTTTCTCTAAAGATATACAAACAGCCAATAAGTACATGAAAAGCTGTTTGGGGAAAGGCAAATCAAAGCGATGTGACGCCAACTTCATACACACGAGGATGTCCAAGTCAAAAGACGGATAACAGACGTTGGAGAAAATATGGAGAAATCAGAACCTGCACACACAGCTGACAGGAATGCAGAAAGGAGCAGCTGCTTTTGAAAACAGTCTGGCAACTTTTCAAAGGACTAACCACCAAGTTATCACATGTCCCCGTCATTCCACTCCTAGGTGAATACCGAGAAGAATTAAAAACCTGTGTTCATACAACAATTTTTACAAGGAAGATGGTGGAGGAATAGGAGACCATAATTTCATCTGGTCCCAAGACTTCAGCTAAATAGCTACCAAATCATTCTGAGCAACTGTGAACTCAACTGGAAAGCTAAGAAAAGAGTAGCTGCAACTCTACAAATAGAAAAGTGACCACCTCCTGCAAAGTAGATGCTGCAAAGAAGCGAATCAAGGTACTACATGGGAGGACAGACCATGGCAGGGAAAGGGCTGGGGTGGGAGCCTCTGCGTACCAGCTACCACAACTGATACAGAACAGTGGAGCACAGAACCAGAACTATCAGAAGTCGGATCCAAAGCCACAGAAATGCTGAAAGAGAAAACCAAAATGGTGGCATCACAATTCCAGACTTCAAGCTCTATTACAAAGCTGTCATCACCAAGACAGCATGGTACTGGCACAAAAACAGACACATAGATCAGTGGAACAGAATAGAGAGCCCAGAAATAGACCCTCAACTCTATGGTCAACTAATCTTCGACAAAGCAGAAAAGAATGTCCAATGGAAAAAAGACAGTGTCTTCAACAGATGGTGTTGGGAAAACTGGACAGCCACATGCAGAAGAATGAAATTGGGCCACTTCCTTACACCATACACAAAAATAGACTAAAAATGGATCAAAGACCTCAATGTGAGAAAGGAATCCATCAAAATCCTAGAGGAGAAAACAGGTAGCAACTTCTTTGACCTCGGCTACAGCAGGTTTTTTTTTTTTTTTTTTAAAGATTTTATTTATTTGTCAGGGAGAGAGAGAGAGAGAGAGCGAGCACAGGCATACAGAATGGCAGGCAGAGGCAGAGGGAGAAGCAGGCTCCCTGCTGAGCAAGGAGCCTGATGTGGGACTCAATCCCAGGACACTGGGATCATGACCTGAGCCAAAGGCAGCCGCTTAACCAACTGAGCCACCCAGGAGTCACTTTTTTTTTTAAAGATTTTATGTATTTGACAGAGAGAGATCACAAGTAGGCAGAGAGGCAGGCAGAGAGAGAGAGGGAAGCAGGCTCCCTGCTGAGCAGAGAGCCCGACTCCGGGCTCAATCCCAGGACCCTGAGATCATGACCTGAGTTGAAGGCAGAGGCTTAACCCACTGAGCCACCCAGGTGCCCACTAGAGCAGCTTCTTGCTGGACACATCTCCAAAGGCAAGGGAAACAAAGACAAAAATGAACAAGACAAAACGTTTTTGCACAGCAAAGGAAACAGTCAACAAAACCAAAAGACAACCAACAGAAATAGAGAAGATATTTGCAAATGACTTATCAGATAAAGGGCTAGTATCTAAAATCTATGAAGAATTTATCAAACTCAACACCCAAAGAATAAATAATCCAATCAAGAAATGGGCAGAAGACATGAACAGACATTTCTGCAAAGAATACATCCAGATGGCCAACAGACACATGAAAAAGTGCTCCATATCACTCGGCATCAGGGAAATACAAATCAAAACCACAATGAGATATCACCTCACACCAGTCAGAATGGCTAAAATCAACAAGTCAGGAAATGACAGATGCTGGCGAGGATGCGGAGAAAGGGGAACCCTCCTACACTGTTGGTGGGAATGCAAGCTGGTGCAGCCACTCTGGAAAACAGTATGGAGGTTCCTCAAAAAGTTGAAAATAGAGCTACCCTATGACCCAGCAATCGCACTACTGGGTATTTACCCCAAAGATACAAACGTAGTGATCTGAAGGAGCATCTGCATCCCAATGTTTATAGCAACAATGTCCATAATAGCCAAACTGTGGAAAGAGCCTAGATGTCCATTGACAGATGAATGGATAAAGAAGATGTGACATATGTATACAATGGAATATTACATAGTCGTCAAAAGCATGAAATCTTGCCATTTGCAACGATGTGGCTAGAACTAGAGGGTATTATGCTAAGTGAAATAAGTCAAGAAGAGAAACATAATTAGCATATGATCTCACTCATATGTGGAATTTAAGAAACAAAGCAGAGGATCATAGGGGAAGAGAAGAAAAAATAAAAGACGAAACCAGAGAGGGAGACAAACCATAAGAGACTCTTAATCACAGGAAACAAACTGAGGGCTCCTGGAGGCAAGGGAGATGAAGGGAAAGGGTAACTGGGTGTTGGACATTAAGGAGGTTATGTGATGTAATAAGCACTGGGTAAAGACTGATGAATCACAGACCTGTACTTCTGAAACCAGTAATACGTTATACGTTAATTAACTGAATTAAAATAGAAAAAAATTTACATGAATATTCATAGAAGCATTATCAGTAACCCAAAGTGAAAATAATCTAAATGTCCATCAATTGATGAGGAAATAAAATGCAGTATATTCACATATAGAGTATTATTTGGCAATAAAAAGGAATAAAGTATTGATAAATGCTACAACATGGATAAACACTTTGCCAAGTGAAAAGGCTATATATTGCGTGATTCCATTTATATGAAATGCCCACCACAGACAAATCTAGTGAGCAGAAAGCAGATTAGCAATAATATTACACAACTTTAAGAATACAAAAAATGAATTATAATTTAAAAAATCACATGTCACGATTGCTAAGGGTTATAACGCCAATCAACAAAAATGTCCAGATAAATAAGAAAACCAGTAAGGCCTAAAATGGGAGAAAACAATGGAACATCTGTCCCCTTTTTATAGTCCTATGGGAGAGATTTGAGGATTATTTGCATCCTCAGAGGTCCTAGGAAGCATCCTTTTTAGAAAGAACCTTTTCACTTTTTTTTTCCATGCCAGAAAGTTCAAAGTCAAATGTGAAGTTTGACTATATCACTTCTGGGAACTTTTTCTTTTTAACTATCTTTTCCCACTTGTTAGACATCTCAGAATGTTAGCTGCTCAGAATACATGGAAAAGAATTTAAAAGTAACAACAATCAGGGGCGCCTGGGTGGCTCAGTGGGTTAAAGCCTCTGACTTTGGCTCGGGTCATGATCTCAGGGTCCTGGGATCGAGCCCCACATCAAGCTCTCTGCTCAGCGGGAAGCCTGCTTCCTCCTCTGTCTCTCCTGCCTCTCTGCCTACTTGTGATCTCTCCGTCTGTCAAACAAATAAATAAAAAATCTTTTAAAAAAAAGAAAAAAAAAGTAACAACAATCAAAACACATACATACACACTATTTATAGGTGGGCTGCAAATTTAATAAGCTTTCTAGCAGTCAAGATAAGAAAAACCAACCAACTCAGAGTATATATATTTTTTAAGATTTTTATTTATTTATTTGCACAGACATCACAAACAGGCAGAGAGGCAGGCGGGGTGGGGGGAGCAGGTGCCCCGCTGAGCAGAGAGCCCGATGTGGGGCTCGATTCCAGGACCCCGGGATCATGACCTGAGCAGAAGGCAGAGGCTCTAGCCCAATGAGCCACCCAGGCACCCCCAGAGTGTATTTAACTAAAATTTAAAAAAAAAAAACCCAACAAAAAAAACTGTTCAGGAGAATCACAACTGCAAGACTGTGAAGAACTTTTCCTGAGGACTGCATCACGAATATCCTATAGAAAAAATACCTCCTTTAGACAGAATGATGAAAATCAACTAGTTTGCTTCTTAAAGTATAAATTAAATGAAAAACTCAACAGGCGGTCACTGTAATCCCTTCAGTGATCTGGTCTAACTCAGGACAGTAAGACCGGGTGAAGTGTATACCTTTCAGCAAACCCCCTGCATACATGACTTTTTATAGCTGAATTCTCTTTGATATACGATGATGTTGAATCCAAGGAACTAAGTCTAACAGATCTGCGTTTATCTTGACTTTTTTCATGTTTCTGACGCTCTGTTTATATTTTTATTATTACGTATGTTATTGTTTTCAGTTACTTTAAAACCTCTGTAGACAAACATATATAAAGTGACTGATGTTACAAACAAGCAACTATTAAAAACTTCTCTGGAAAAGGTAGCCTGGCAAGCAAATAGATCCCTTAACTAGGAAAAATGACACCAAGTTCTATTCTTACTGGCAGCACTTTCACCCTGAATAACCTTAAGCAAGCTACTCTGCCAAATTTTACTCTATCTAAAATAGGACTGGATAATTACACTGTTAAAAACCGATGCTTCAAATTAATTAAGGTTGGGGCACCTGGGTGGCTCCATGGGTTAAAGCCTCTGCCTTCAGCTCAGGTCATGGTCTCAGGGTCCTGGGATCGAGCCCTGAATCGGGCTCTCTGCTCAGCGGGAAGCCTGCTCCCCCCCTGCCTGTCTGCCTCTCTGCCTCCTTGTGATCTCTCTGTCAAATAAATAAATAAAATCTCTAAAAAAATTAATTAAGGTACTTATCAAAGCGTTTGAGTTTTTAAAAAAGCAGTCACTGGGGCACCTGGGTGGCTCAGGTGTTAAGCATCTGCCTTTGGCTCAGATCATGATCCCAAGGTCCTGCACTGAGCCCTGCACTGGGCTCCCTGTTCAGCGGGAAGCTTCTCCCTCTCCCACTCCCCCTGCTTGTGTTCCCTTTCTCCCCCCACCCACCTCTCTCTCTGTCAAACAAATAAATAAATAAAAATTAAAAACAAATAAATAAAAATTAAAAATAAAAATCAGGCAGTATTAACATAGGCTATAGTTCTGCCCTTATAGTCTCTGAAAATGCATTATTCTACGATATGCTTTCCAATAGGGCTATTTTTATTATTTAAACCCTATCTGGATATAATACTCATTTTCAGTCAATATAATACTCCTTTTTGGTCATCAGGTGTTATATAAAAATATTATAGAAAGATATCAAGATGCTTCAAATTTAACACACTTGCCAGTAGTGTGTACCTAAATATTTGCTTCCACAAATTAAGACCTGATCATTACCATCAGCGGTAGTTGCTTTTTGGTGAGGCATTAACATGGCAGCAAACTCTTGAAGTTGATTTCCTCTGATGATCCTGTCTAGGTACATTTTCTCTAGGATCCCATAAGCAGCAAGTTGCTGGCACCTTTCATCCTTAAAAAGAGTGGCTAGCATCCGAGAACGCTGCTGTCCTAAGGGAAGCAAATGAGCATCAAATATTCTCACAACCTATTTCTCCAATAAGAAACTATGTTATGACTCCATTTTTGCCTACTAAAATACAGTCAGTTGTCCTGATTTGTGGTAGCTATGTTCTACAAAGTTACTGCCAACACAGAATTAGTGAATACTCAATTGCTCATCCAAAAAGAATGAATGACATGTATTGACACATAAAGACTGCCAATATACAGGAAGGAAAAAAGCAGGTTACAAAGTATGCATATCATGCTACTGTTTATTAAAAAAAGAGGATAAAAACAGACACTTGTACAGGAAGGAAACCCAAGTAACCAGTAAAAGCTCTTAAGAACTGGAAGCAATACCATTCTATGTATTGCCTTTCAGTAACAAAAATACAATAAATAAGATCACTGCTTAATAAGGAATGAAATGTGTAGTATGAACATGTCATCAAGCTCTCAACTAAATACAGATCAATAAACATTCTAAAAATGATTTAGAAAAGCCATGGCTTAGCATTACCAGCATTTTTTCTCAATGTCTTTTCTGCTTTGTAAGTTGAGTGATTTATATGCTATAATTTAGTAAAAAAGAACAAAGAACAGTTTATTTTTCAAATTTACCAAAGAAAAGGATAAATGTGAGATATAAAACTAAGGCTTGAAGTTAAATAAAATCCCAAAAGCAGTACATGATTATCAGTCTCTAGATTTTAATTTTTATTTCCCTCTTTATAATTTTCACTGAATTTCATTATTTATTTTTAAGAGCTATATTAGGCAAACTAAATTTCATGTTATCTCTCTTAATTACTCCTAACACATGTGGGTAATAGACTAATACATGCATATTTAAAAATTTTTTAAGTTAGCAATCTATTGTTTTTAACTGTTTAAATGTTTAAAATAAATTTATAATTGCATAAGACATAATTATAATTGCAATAAGACATCCCCTTGAAAAATAGTTCTTTGCTAAATCCTCCAGTAGTAATGAACCTGCAATTATTAAGCAAAGGTAACTGACTGTTCCTGAAAGCACAAATTATAAGTTTACCTGCTGATGCCAAGATGGTACAGTGCAAAGCATGTTTCAAGGCCTCTAGTCTTTCACTTTCGTGCACTATTGTCTTGTAAGAGAGCTCATTGTACCTTTGTGCAGCTTCAATGAATTTTCTTCTATAATCGAGAACACGTGCATAGCATACCTGAAGAGGGAAATTTCTCAATTAGGGGAAAAAATTCAAAATCAAAGCCAAAATTCAAAATCAAAGCAAAAAATAAAATGATGTTCTGGAGCATCTTAGTATAGCAGGATTCTCCAATACAAAACTAATCCCAAATCAGCTCATCTGTTACCTTATAGTGTATCTGTAACTGCTCATTGGTGGATTCATTCTGAAGCAATGATGCTCGATTTATGTAAGCCTCTGCCTGGACGGGATCGTCGTCTTCCAGATATAGCCTCGCGATCTTCAGGTAAGTCTCCAGTTTATAATCTACATTGTACTGCCTAGGATGTAACAGAAAAAACCAGAATGACTAAATATATAATCAAGAAAGTTTTTAGGGGGCGCCTGGGTGGCTCAGTGGGTTAAAGCCTCTGCCTTCGGCTCGGGTCATGATCCCAGGGTCCTGGGATCAAGCCCCACATCGGGCTCTTTGCTCTGTGGGGAGCCTGCTTCCCCCTCTCTCTCTGCCTGCCTCTGTGCCTACTTGTGATCTCTATCTCTCTATCAAATAAATAAAATCTTAAAAAGAAAAAAAGGATTTACTTAAAAAAAAAAGTTTTTAGGAGTTGGAGAAAATACATTTTTTTATTACATATTCTGTTAAATTAAGAGAATCAAATTTTTACTGTATTAGAAAAACTCTAAAAAATATTTACAAAATAAATTTTACTCAATTTTTATTTTTTCTATCATGATTGGTCTATTGATTTTTAGCTTCCTTCAATCCTCAGATAATCTCACAAGTCAAAGAACTTAAAAAATGCCCAGTTGAGGGGTGTATCATATAGTGGTGTTGGGGCTATAAATGAGTAAACCATCCTGGGAAACAAATTGGCAATACATTTTCCAACCACCCTTTGAACCCTTCAAAATGCATACATTCCTTACCAACTACATTTTACCTCCAGAAAACTAATCTCAAGAAAATAATCAGGGATGTGTACACATATATAAAAGGAATATTCATTTATAAAGTTACTCATAAATATCTAACAGGAAAAAACTGGGAATCACCTACTATGATATTTATAATAATCAACTAAATTGTGGTACATTAAGATGGTAGGATAATATACAGTTGTTATAATCATTACTATATGATAACAGTTATGTATTTTTGCTAAGTGAAAAAACAGGATAAAACAGCATGTAAGACACTATTAAGATGTGTTTCTGTACATGCTTATGAAGACAGTAATACTAATTATCTCTTGGTGTTGAGATTACAGGTGGTTTTCATTTTCTTCTTTATCTCTGTAGCCACATTTTATGTAAGAAATGCACAACTGACACATCACGTAATTCGAAACTTACAAAATTCAAGATTAATCCTTACAGAAAAATCTTATTTTATTACCAGCAAAAGTGATGCCACCATGTGGCAAGAACGGAGTTTACAATTTATATGGCCCAAGTTCTGAAAGTCTTTACTTTTTAAAATTTTTTTATACTAATTCAAAATTTTTCCCCAAGTCATATATTGCTAGCATTTTGTAAGTATAGTATTTCCATTCATAACTCAAATTTACATAAACTGCTATAAAGAGTACTATATTTTGGGGGATGTCTGGGTGGCTCAGTGGGTTAAAACCTCTGCCTTGGGCTCAGGTCATGATCCCAGAGTCCTGGGATCAAGTCCCACATCGGGCTCTCTGCTCAGCGGGAAGCCTGCTTCTTCCTCTCTCTGCCTGCCTCTCTGCCTACTTGTGATCTCTGTCCGTCAAATAAAAGAAAAATCTTTAAAAAAAAGAAAAAGAGTACTATACTTTTTTTGAGTTTTCCAATTTTTATGCCATCTATTAAGTTTATTACTATAATTACTAAAATGAATAATTCTTTAAAGAAATAAGTTCTCAACTGTTTATCCAGATTCCACTTTTAATCACTTTTAGGTTAATTTGTTTAGAAAACTAAATTTTCAGTTCTCGGATATCCTCACAGATAAAGATAATGCGACAGCACTATCAAAATGATAATTACCGTCACTGTAAAGAACAGTATCTAATACATTCAACTCCCTTCTAGGTACTTCACATGTCCAAAATGGAACTTTCGATCTTCCCTCAAAACCTACTCTTTCCTACTCAGTAGATGGCAGCTCCATCCTTCCAGGAGTTCAGACCAAAACCAGGATTTATTTTGGCTCTTTTTCTCACACTCCATATCTAAGCTACCAGAAAACCCTTAGCTCTACCTTAAAAACATATCCAGAATCCAACATTTCTCACAATCTCCATCTTCTCTGCAGTGGTACAGTTAGGCTCAACCCAGTAGACAGAATGATTTTCTAAAATATAAATCAGATCATGTCGATCTTCCATACAAAATCCTCCAATGGCTCCCCTCATTTCACTTAGAGAAAAGCCAAAGGCCTTACAATGACTTAGGAGAACCTATATAATCCAGTCTTTGGTACTCTCTGATCTCAGCCCCCACCTTCCCTTGGCTTGCTCCGCTCCAACCACACTGGTATCCCCGATCTTCTGAAAATACTCCAGGCGTGCTCCTGTCGTAGGGCCTTTACATCAGCCATCCTCCCTACCAGGATCTACCGACAGTCTTCTCTCAGCTCACAGCCACGCCCTCACTTCAAGTGTCTGAGAACATGGACCGGGACAGCCTACCACTCCAGTCACCCTGTTGAATGATACAACCTGTTCCCCACTTTCCCTTGACTTTTCTCTAGAGCACTTATCACCTTCTAATATTCTACAAAATGTCTCTACTTATTAAGTTGTTTATGATGTTTCCTTCACTAGAATGTGAGAAAAAACACAAGTGAACAATGATACATATCCTATATACATCTCTATCCAATATCCACTATTTACTATACTTTTGTCCTGTTTCCAAAGGAATTCCCACCAACACTTGGGCTGCATTTCTCCAATCTTCTTCTTTCTCGTATATGGATGCAAGATGCTGTCTTATTGACGCAACCTGGAATAACAGGCAGACATGTTAAATTACTTCAACTCACATTAGTGACTAAAATAAATGGACGTGAAGTTAATCTATTGTGATAATGCTTTCATTTAACATATTAAGCTGACAAGTAAATAGTACAAGTGTCACTAGACCACCCCTATTTTTTTATGAATTCTGCATATACAGAATACCAAAATACTAAACTAACACATTTCTGCAATGTGGATTATGGCAGTAATTTAGCTTAAATATGAAATTTTACTTTTACGTTAACTGCATACATAATGTTGGAGTTTTCCTATTATTTTAACCTTATTAACAATTTCGCTGATTCTTAAAAATTGTCTAAAGAGTAATATTTGGTTTATAAATCAAATTGTAACATCTGAGCAACTGCCAGCTGGAGTTACAACATCCTGGTGTCTATTTTTACATTGTAACATGCTATTTGGCACACCGTTTTGTCAAAAATAAAACTGGATGACCATCTCCTTTAAAAATGTAGTAATACCTCTCAAAATAACTGCTGCTATCTCATGTTCAAAAGTCACTGCTCTAGATTTTTACCTGCTCCTCAAATGAAATGACTCTAGGCTGGATCTTTTCCAAGGTGAAATGATAGATTTCTTTGGCTGTGCTGTCAGGCAGGTTAGGGAGATGTGTACAGAAATCAGTTAGCAACTGTCGAGAGATCACGAGACTGACATTCTCATTTACCACTTGACAAAAAAAAAAGATAAGAAAACATGAATCATTTATAAATTTTCATTAAGCAATCAATTTTTACCTGAAATTAACATTAAAAATGATATATATTAGTGCATGCCTAATAATGAACCTTCAGTGCACTATTCAGGGATTTCCACACCCATATCAGCTTATATTTACACAATTAGTTTTCCTTATGCTGAATTATTTTATTACATAACGATTACACCAAAACAGTAAAAATCCCCTATATTTTTCTAAGAAACAGAAATGGCTGGGGAAAAGTTTTCTTTTATGTTTGAGAATTTTATATTCTTCCTTCTCTCCCTTATTTTTCTACAAAGGGAAGGCACAGAAACACCTCCATTTTTATGTATCTACTTATATTCCACCTGGTTACAAAAAGGAGTTAAAGAAGAAACTGAGATAATGTTCATGAAATTTAAATAAAGCAAGTACCGCCACTTGTACTTTCCCAATAAAAATGACAAATAAAACTGAAGTCAGCACTAGACATACAGGCAGACTTAATGACATTATTTATAAACATTTATGAGTTTTTATTACTGTATGTGATTACAGATGAGAGCTCTGAAGTCACACCGCTTCCAGCACTCCTGATCAGATGCTCTCCAAAAGAAACTCAGCTTCTCTGTGTTTCTGTTTTCTCATCTGTACAATGTGGCTAAGGCTGCAGTGAAGCTTAAATGCCCTGTACACAGAGCACTTGAAACAACATGGGGCACAAAGCACTCAACAAATTTCATTATTATTAGCACCATTATTTTATTTTAAAAGATGCATTGTGCTTGTACCACTGCTCAGATAAATTAAGTGTGAAACCAGCAGCTACCAGGAAAATAAATGATGGTCCAAAACTGTTGAGCTGATGTGAATGATTTTTGGTAGATGGCTTTTCATTAGTGCACTGGATTCAAAGTTTATACAAAGATCAAAGTTTATAATAAAAATCACTATTCTTTTGCTACTACAATGCAGTGTTCTCAATAAAGCCATTCCTCTCAGTCTTTCTGAAGCCACTGCCAGTTCAACACCCACTGCAGGCCCCGATCTTTCTGAGGCAGTAACTTACAGTCGCCTGCAACAAGCCTGTCATCAGTTCATGATGTATTAATCATAATTCATCCTTGGATAAAGCCAGATACGGCTGAGAAAATAGTTTCATTACAAGTGCCATTGGGCACTTACAACTGTTTGAAAGAAATTGCTACACAAACTAGCACTTCTCACGAGCATGTGTGTGGAAGCATGCTGTATAGTGTAAAGCCCTCTCAAGTGTCCTTAACACTGTTAACTCAGTATCAACTCCAGCCTGACTTTCGAGTAATTTCCAAAATAGCTGGATATGTCTGAAGTCAGGGACTGGGTGAGAATGTCTTGAAGAATGGAAATGTCTGGTTCCCATTCAAACGGGTAACAGCTCTGCAGCACTTGCTCTATGCCAAGTACTACTTGAAGCTCTTTACTTGGTGTATCAACTCCTTTACTCTCCCAGCCCTGCTGCAGGGGAGCGATCACAGCCCCATTTTGTAACCAAGGACATGGAGTCACAAAGGAAGTAACTTGCCCAAGAACACACAACTAATATAGCAAGAGACCAGACTGCATCGAGACTATTCTCTTTATCATTATGCTACATTGTCTTTCATCAGTATACGGTATCAATTACAATATAAAACCTTAATTGGTAATGTAACTCTGAAGACAACTTATTGAAAAATAACCAAGTAGGAAGTAAATTCTAAAGTGAATTTCCACGTGACTGAATTTAATGTCAATGCAAATTATATTGGTAACTTGATCTAAAACAAGCGTGAGCAAGCTCTGAGGTCCTAACTCAGTAACACAAGGCAAACATGGAATTTTCATCCCACTTACTTGCTTCCACAAAAGCTTTCAAAGCTTCTAGTTGTTCTGCCCCAGATAACTGAACGGCTTTTTCCAGGATCTGACGGTACCTAAAACAACACCAAATGAAAATAAAGTTCAGAGGACGCTACATACTCTAATGCTCACTGTTTACTCATTTCTGTTTATCCTGGTTTCTTTCACAGTGCTCTAGTTGCTGTTTTTTTTATAGTACACCATAGATTTCTTTTGTTGTTGTAAGTTCCCAGTCCATCATAAGAAACACTAAATCTGTAATTCTAAGGTATCACTTCTTCTTGTTTTCTTTTCAGTAAACCACAATTTTTTTTTAAGTTTTCAGCCCCGGAGGCAACTAGCTGGCTTTGTTGATAGAGTATGAGACTCTTGATCTAGGGGACTGTGAGCTCAAGCCCCACAGCGGGCGTAGAGCCTACTTAAAAAAGAAAAAAGTTTTCAAGCCCATCACAAGAAAGTGAATCTGTAACTCTAAGTTATTGGATCTAAAGTGTCATTTTTTCTTGAAAAAGTTTTAGGTTTTAAAAAAAAATTTATTGATCTATTTTGAGAGAGAGATCACAAGTAGGCAGAGAAGCAGAGAGAGAAGGGGAAACAGGCTCCCCGATGAGCAGAGAGCTCGACTGGGCCCGATCCCAGGACTCTGAGACCACGACCTGAGCCGAAGGCAGAGGCTTTAACCCACTGAACCACCCAGGTGCCCCGAAAAAGTTTTAGTTTTAAATTGAAACTACAATGTCAACTTTTGGGGTGTCTGGGCAGCTCAGCCAGTTGCGCATACGACTTGATTTTGGCTCAGGTTGTAATCTTGGGGTTGTGGGGTTGAGCCCCTACCCCCAATGGCCTTATGCTCAGCAGGAAGTCTGCTTAGAATTCCCTCTCTCCCTCTGCCCCTCCCCACACTTGGGCATAGGCATGTGCACATGCTGGCTTGCGCTCCCTTAAATAAGTAAATGAATCTTTTTTAAAAGAAGTCTCTTATGATTTGCCTTCTTCTCTTTAAATAAATCAACTTTCTTTCAAATGTCTTAAAAAATAAGCTATATTTCTTTCAATTATGTATTACACAGACACAAAAATGTTATTTGACATAACCCAGAACCTTTCCTCTTGCGGACCTAATGAAACTAGGGTTACCAACAATAGGATAGTGTTGACTAGGCAGTGGAACAAAATACTAGGGATTGAATGTCTTAGTGTGTACAAAATAAACTCTACCAAGCCAAATGCACTGACAGAACACGCCTCATGTTCTCAGACCTGCCTATACATTCTTTATTTGCAATCACTTCTAATAATTATTCTGCCTAATATTCATGACCACGTAAGATTCAAATCAGAAAAAGGATGGGGATGGGGGAGAGGTGTCTGGGTGGCTCCACTGGTTAAGTGTCTGCCTTTGGCTCATGTCATGATCTCAGGGTCCTGGGATTGAGCCCCCTCCCCTCAGTTGGGAATCCCTGCTCAGCAAGGAGTCTGCTTCTCCCTCTCCTTCTGCCCCTCCCCCCTACTCATGCACTCACTCACCCTCTCTCTAATAAATAAGTAAGAATCTTAATTTAAAAAAAAAAGGATGGGGGAAATGCTAAAAACAGGAACAATGACAATTATTAGGCAATGGCAAACCCCTTCCTAAAAATATAAACTCTAGGAGGACAAGGATTTTTGTTTGTTTCATTGACTGCTATACACACAATGCCTAAAGCAGCGTATCACAAGCATTCAAATATTTAACAGTATTGATAAGTAATAAAACAGTATTTTATTTCTTAAACTCGAGTGGTAGGTACACAAGTATTATACTATTGTTTATCCCTCTGTCTTAATAGTAATATTTATTAAAAGCATTAGTTAATATATTTCACAAACCTAACAGTATTGCCAATTATTCAGAATGTTATCCAGAACATAGTCAAGAAACAGAAATATAAAAATAGAAAGAAAAATATATACAAATAGGGCACAAACCCATTCAAATTTATGATTTGTATTCTGTACGAGCTACCATTCAACACTTACTGATTCTCAACCCATACAGTACTCTCTGAACCATGGTTATATGATTTCTCAAAAACATGAGTCAAACTGACTTGTAAGAAAGATAAACTGACAGAAAAGGCAACAAACTCCAAAAGAAGAGAACTACCAGTCTAATAAAGCAAGGAAATATTATTAAGCTTTAAAATAAAAATTGAGGGAGCCTGGGTGGCTCAGTGGGTTAAGCCGCTGCCTTCGGCTCAGGTCATGATCTCAGGGTCCTGGGATCGAGTCCCGCATCAGGCTCTCTGCTCAGCAGGGAGCCTGCTTCCTCCTCTCTCTCTCTCTGCCTGTGTCTCTGCCTACTTGTGATCTCTCTCTGTCAAATAAATAAATAAAATCTTTAAAAAAAAAAATAAAAAAAAATAAAAAATAAAAATTGATATTTTAAAAATTATTTTTAAAATTTGAGGGACACTATTCAGCTACCTGAAAATTCATTAACATGGACTATCTCACTCTTTCTCTATATACACATATATACACATATTTCTCTCTAGACACATACATACACATGCACATATACTATTTCCCATATCTATATTTATACATCTACTTCACTGCTCTGGGCATTCAATGGTTTATTCATTTGTGATCGGCTTATTATTCATATTTTTCATATTCATGGCTAAGCCCCCTTAATCTGACATCCGTATAGATTATTTTATACTAACAATATTATACTCAAAGACGACAATGTTGCACAGAAATTTTCTAATTAACCAGTTTTTGTTTTTTTTAAGATTTTATTTATTTGACAGAGAGAGAGAGAGAGAGAGATCACAAGTAGGCAGAGAGGCAGGTAGGGGCGGGGGGGAAGCAGGCTCCCTGCTGAGCAGAGATACCGATGTAGGGCTTGATCCCAGAACCCTGAGATCATGACCCGAGCCGAAGGCAGAGGCTTAACCCACTGAGCCACCCAGGCGCCCCTCTAATTAACCAGTTTTAAAGCACTGTTTCATAACTTGTCAACTGATCTGTATTAAAAAACACACCAAAGGGGAACCTTTTGTGATTTCTGTTTGTCAAATAAATAAGTAAAATCTTAAAAAATAATAATAATAAATAAATAAATAACCACACACACACACACACAAACCCAGCAACAAAAACCCTAGAAAGTGATAAAACTTTTACATTAACCACATCATACAACTTGCCAGAGCATTACGAATTGCCTAATCAAACTCTCAACTTTACAGATTAAGAAAGAGAGGTACAGAGTTCAGGCTAGATGCTATCTTACTCATTCTCTAATACGTAAATTCCAGTATTCCAGTATCTAAGAATAAGAAATTAATTCTTGGGGCGCCTGGGTGGCTCAGTGGGTTAAGCCGCTGCCTTCGGCTCAGGTCATGATCTCAGGGTCCTGGGATCGAGTCCCGCATCGGGCTCTCTGCTCAGCAGGGAGCCTGCTTCCTCCTCTCTCTCTGTCTGCCTCTCTGCCTACTTGTGATCTCTCTCTGTCAAATAAATAAATAAAATCTTTAAAAAAAAGAGAAATTAATTCTTTACAATAATAATAAGGAATGACTAATAAACCTAATTTAAATCTGGGATTCAAATAATCAATCGGGCACCTGGCTGGCTCAGTCAGTTAAACGGCTGCCTTCAGCTTGGTCATAAACCCAGAGTCCCAGGGTAGAGCTGCGAGTCAGGCTTCCTACTCAGTGGGGAGTCTGCTTCTCCCTTTCCCTCTGCTCCTCCCACTTGTGTGCTCTCTCTCTCTAATAAATGAAATTTAGGGGCACCTGGGTGGCTCAGTGGGTTAGGCCTCTGCCTTCTGCTCAGGTCATGATCTCAGGATCCTGGAATCGAGCCCCCCATCAGGCTCAGCTCAGCAGGGAGCACCCCCCACCGCCTGCCTCTCTGCCTACCTGTGATCTCTCTCTGTCAAATAAATAAAAAATCTTAAAAAAAAAAAATACCAGTGGTAAAAATTTAAGGCAATGTAATTTTGTGATTAAAATTATGAACTTTGGTGTAAAACATATCCTGATTTTGAGTCTGGGCTCTCTGCTCAGCGGGGAGCCTGCTTCCTCCTTGCCCTCTGTCTGCCTCTCTGCCTGCTTGTGATCTCTCTCTGTCAAATAAATAAATAAAATCTTTTAAAAGTCATTTAATATGCCATATTAAATAATCCAAAAATGTGAATTGAGCACCTAGGGTTTTTTAAATGTTGTATAAGATTCTGTGTATGATACTAAAGAGACTTTAAATAACCTTAGTCTTTGAAGCTATAGCCTAGGCAAATGAAAATTTAAATATCAAGTAATATTATCACAAATTACAATAAAACAAAAGTCACTGAAATGAATAAAACTGAACAATATAAGAAATATGACTGCAAGAGCTAATAAATTAATTCGGTAAAGTTGTGGGGTACAACATCAATGCTCAAAAATCTGTTCTGTTTCTTTCTTTTTTTTTTTTTAAGATTTTATTTATTTATTTGACAGAGAGAGACACAGCGACAGAGGGAACACAAGCAGGGGGAGTGGGAGAGGGAGAAGCAGGCTTCCCCCAGAGCAGGGTGCCTGATGCAGGGTCAATCCCAGGACCCCAGGATCATGACCTGAGCCAAAAGCAGACACTTAACAACTGAGCCACACAGGCACCCCTGTTGTGTTTCCAACAGCCAAAACATGGAACGAGCCCACATGCCCATCAATAGATAAATGGATAAAAAAGATGCTATATGTGTATAAATATATACAAATATTATATACAAACACAATTTTATATATATATATACATATACATATGGAATATACTCAGCCACCAAAAAGAATGAAGTTTTGGCCTTTGCAACATGTGGATGAACTAGAGCGCATTATGCTAAATGAAGCAAGTCCATCAGAGAAAGACAAATACGTATATGTATGTATGCATGATCTCACAGGTAGAATTTAAGAAACAAAACTGATGAACATAAGGGAAGGGAAGGAAAAATAAAATAAGAAGGAAACAGAGGGAGACAAACCATAAGAGACTTTTTTTAAAATAAAGATTTTATTTATTTATTTGTCCGAGAGAGAGAGTAAGTGCGAGAGTGTGGGCACAGCAGGGGGAGCAGCAGGAGGAGGGCAAAGCAGGCTCCCTCATGAGCAAGGAGCCAGAAGCAGGACTCAATCCCAGGACCCTGAGATCATGACCTGAGCTCAAGGCAGATGCTTAAACAACGAACCACCCACGTGTCCCACCATATGAGACTCTTGACTGTAGGAAACAAACTAGAGGATGCTGGAGGGGAGGTGGGTGGCATCAGGTAATGGGCATTCTTTAAGGAGGACTCATGATGTGATGAGCATTGGGTATTATATGCAACTGATGAATCTCTAAATTGTACCTCTGAGACTATTAATACACCATATGTTAATTAAATTGAATTTAAATTTTTAAAAATCTGTTGTGTTTCTACACACTAATAACAAATCATCAGGAAGAGAAAACATCGTATTTATAATTACATCAAAAAGAATAAAGGAACAAAGAATAAATTTAACCCAGGTGGAAGATCTGTACACTGAAAACTATAAGACAATGATGAAAGAAACTAAAGACATAAAAAAAAGGAAAGACATTCCATAGTCACAGACCGAACGTATCAATCTTGTTAAAATGCCCATACTACCCAAAGCAATTCAATGAAATCCATATCAAAATTCCAACAGCATTTTTCACAGAAACAGAACAAACAACCTAAAATTTTGTATCGCACCACAAAAGACCTTGAATAACCAAGCAATCTTGAGAAAAAAACCAACAAAGTTGGAGGCATCAAACTCCCTGATTTCAAATTATTACAAAGGCAGAGTAATCAAAATGGTATGGTATTAGCATGAACACAGCCACACAGAGTAATGGAACAGAATAGAGAGCCTGGCAATAAACCCAGACATATATGGTCAATTAACTTACAACAAAGCAGGCAAGAATATACAACGGGGAAAGGATGGTGTCTTCAATAAATGGTGCCGAGAAAACGACGGCCACGGGCAAAAAAATGAACCTGGACCACTATCTTACCCCATACACAAAAATAAACTCAAAATGAATTAAAGACTTGAATGTAAGACCTGAAACCATAAAACTCCTAGAATAAAATGTAAGTGGTAAACTTAACGTTGGTCTTAGTGATATCTTTATAGATATCACTCAAGAAGCGGTGACAACAAAAGCAAAAATAAAGGAGACTCTATCAAGCTAAAAAGCTTCAAGTGAAGAAAACCATCAACAAAATAAAAAGGCAACCTACAGAAGGAAGAAAAATACTTGTAAGTCATATATCTGATAAGAGGTCAATATCTTAAATATATTAAGAAACTCATACAACTCAACAGCAAAAAAATAAATAGAAGAGTGATTTAAAAATGGCAGGGGGGCACCTGGGTGGCTCAGCTAGTTAAGCATCGGACTTCTGATTCTGGCTCAGATCATGACCTCAGGGTTTTGAGATGGAACCCCATATCCAGCTCTGCACTAGGCACAAAGCCTACTTAGGATTCTCAGTCTCTCCACCTTTCTCTCCCCAACTCCCTGTTCATTTCCTCCCTCTCTCTCTCTGTCTCTCAAAAAAAGGGGGGGGGGAGAGGGGGGCAGAGGAACTGAACAGATATTTCCCCATAGAGATGGCAAAAAGTCACACAAAAACAGGCTGAACATCACTAATAATCTGAGAAATACAAGTCAAATCCACAATAAGATATTACCTCACATCTGTTAGAATGGCTATATTAAAAAGGTAAGAAATGGAGCACCTGGGTGGCTCAGTGGGTGAAGCCTCTGCCTTTGGCTCAGGTCATCTCAGGGTCCTGGGACTGAGCCCCGTGTTGGGCTCTCTGCTCTGTGACACCACCCCTGCCCCCTGCCTGCCTCTCTGCCTACTTATGATCTCTGTCAAATAAATAAATAAAATCTTAAAAAAAAAAAAAAAAAGACAAGAAGTAACAAGTGTTGGGGAAGATACACAAAAAAGGGAACCTTCGTGTACTGTTGGTAGGAATGTAAATTAGTGCAGTCACTATGAAAAATGGTATAAAGAATCTCAAAAAAAAAAAAAACCCCACTTTGTGATCCAACATTTCTACTGGGTATTTAACCAAACAAAATGAAAACATTAGTTT
The DNA here is from genome assembly GCF_022355385.1 of Mustela nigripes. Taxonomy (NCBI): domain Eukaryota; kingdom Metazoa; phylum Chordata; class Mammalia; order Carnivora; family Mustelidae; genus Mustela; species Mustela nigripes. The sequence continues at coordinate 270,036,380 of NC_081557.1, read as the reverse complement.
GAAAAGATATATAAATACTCCAATGTTCACTGCAGCATTATTTACAATAATCAAGATATAGAAACAACTAAAGTGTTCACCTATAAATGAATGGATAAAGAACACTTATGTAAATACAATGGAATATTATTCAGCCATAAAAAGAAAGAAAATCTTGCCTTTTGCAACAAGACAGATCCTGAAGGCATTAATGCTAAGTAAAATAAGTCAGACAGAGAAAGATAAGTACCAAATGATCTCTCTTACAGTGGAATCTAAAGTAAAACCAAACCAAACACACAGATGCAGATCAAACCGGTGCCTGCCAGAGGCAAGGAGCGGAGTTGGGAAAATGGGGGACGATGTTGAAAGATACAAACTCCGAGTTATAAAATAAGTAAGTCATGGGGATGTAATGTACGCACAGCGACTGCGTTAATAATACTGTGTGTTGCATATTTCAACGTTGCTAAAAAAGTAGTTCTTAAAAGTTCTCACCACAAGAAAAAAAATTTTGTACGAATAAAAAATGGGTATGTTTCTTTGACATTAAGAATAGCTATCAAAGTCACCATTAAGAAAGTGAGACATGCTTTCCTCAGCTGCCCTTAAGGTGCTCGGTCCTCTCAAGGAAGCTAATGTCGAGATCGGGTGAGGCCACATCCCCGGTGTCCGCCCGGCACTCACCTGCATCTGCCTGGCCCTCACCCTGCAGGACGAAGAGGTCACAGAGCAAAGATCAATGCCCTCATTAGAACACCAGGTAGGACTGTTGAACCTCTCTTGCTGGGCTTGTTTGCAAAGGCCCTGGGCAGTGTCAACATAGGAGCCTCAGCTGCCAACAGAGCGGCTGGGAGAGCTGCCCCAGCACCTGGTGCTGTGCCAGCAGGAGGTCCTGCTCCTTCCACCGCTGCTCCAGCAGAGAAGAAAATGGAAGCAAAGAAAGAAGAATCAGAGGAGTGTGATGATGGCATGGGCTCTGGTCTATCAAACCTCTTCTATAACCTGTTCAATTAAAAGCTTAAAAAAAAAAAGTGAAATATGCAAGCCATAGATAGAAAAGATACTTGAAATCCATGTGTTCGGCAAAGAAATAAAAAATAAATAAATAAGCACTTCACTAGAGATAACATCCAAATGCCCAGTAAGCATATTAAAAGATTCCCAACCACCTCAATACTCATTAAGTTAATGCAGATTATAAGCATAAGTAGATACTATTATACTTCCACTAGAATGAATAATATTAAAAACACTAACAAATTTGAGTAAGGGTGAGAATGTGGGGGAACTAATCTCACCTATACCCCACGGGAGTGTAAAGTGATCTACACTCCGGAAAACCACTGGCAGTTACCTACTAAAACTAAACGTGTATTCTATAACCCAAATATTCTACTCCTCGGTAGATATCCAAGAAAAATGAATGTTTATGTCCACAAAAAGATAAATACAAAAATTTTCATAGTAGCTTTATTCAAAATAGCTCTAAACTACAAAAAATTGTAATGATCATCAATAAGAAAGTGAAGCCCGCTAAAAAAATGGCATTCTACAAATCAATAAGGAATGCTTCAAGCATGAATGTATCCCACATATATGTTAAATGAAAAAGGACAGACACAAAAGGGTATAAACTGAATGGTTCCATTTATGTGCATTTCAAGAACAGGCAAACCCAATTCACGGTACAGAAGTAGAAGAGTGTTTATATTTGAGGGCAATGACTGGGAAGGGGCATGAGGGGCCCTCTGGGCATGCTGGAAATATTCCCCAGCTTGATCTGGATAGTTGTTACATACCTATGTATCTGAGAAAATGTATTAGGCTCTACTCTTAAGAGTAATGTACTCAGAGGTGCCCAGCTGGCTTAGTGGGTTAAAGCCTCTGCCTTTGGCTTGGGTCATGATTCTGGGGGTCCTGGGATCGAGTCCCGCATCAGGCTCTCTGCTTGGTGGGGAGCCTGCTTCCTCCCCTCTCTCTGCCTGCTTCTCTGCCTACTTGTGATCTCTGTCTGTCAAATAAATAAATAAATAAAATCTTAAAAAAAAAAAAAAAAGAGTAATGTACTCAGTGCAATGTAATTTAAAATATATAGGTATATATAAACCCAGAAATATCTTATGTTTTAAGAGAAAGTAAAAACAAAATTAAAAAAGAGAGAGATGAAAAATGAAGAGGTAATATTTTAATTTAGAAGAGAGTAAAACCAAAAGGGGTTAGATTAGCTAGAGAAGGCTCCATGGACAAAACATCTTTTTACTAAGCACTCAACGGAAAAAACGGAGATATGACTGATATGGAGAACATGACAAATACCAAATACATTTTCCTTAAAAAATATTATGGAGGGGCGCCTGGGTAGCTCAGTGGGTTAAAGCCTCTGCCTTCAGCTCTAGTCATGATCCCAGGGTCCTGTGATCAAGCCCCGCATCAGGCTCTCTGCTCAGTGAGGAGCCTGCTTCCCTTCCTCTGCCTCTCTGCCTACTTGTGATCTCTGTCTGTCATATAAATAAATAAAATCTTTAAAAAACAAAACAAAAATGGAATGATGTTGGCTTCATATTTAAAAATATATATATATTATGGAGGTGGGTTCCTGGGTGGCTCAGTCGGTTAAGCATCCAGCTCTTGGTTTCAGCTCAGGTCTTGATCTCATGGTCATGAGTTCAAGCCCCGTGTTGGGCTCCACACTGGACACGCAGCCTACTTAAAAAAAATAAAAATTAGAGAGGAAAACAAATTTAACTAAGGTGCTTGCATCTACCCTATCCATTTACCATCATCAACAAATGTCTACTGAACACCCAGTTACGTCTATGAACTAAAGTCCACTGTGCTGATTCCTGATTTCTTGGCACTTAAACCTGAAGGTAAGTAATACACACCTACATGAAAATGTATCACAGTCACTACTTAGAATCAAAACAAGTAGAACAGGTATGTATTAGTAGATCTTTCACCTATGGTAATGACAAATTAGTTGACTGGACCAACTCCACCTCAAAACAAAAATAAAAACATAAAAAGCTGAAAAAAATGCAAAAAAGAAAAAATTAATAGCATAAAATCCTAATAAGAAAGAAAAAAACAGGAGAAGATAAGAGTCCGAAGAGCATCTGCCTGAAAGCCTTTGCTGACTGTGAACCAACAGCTGAGAGGCAGAGTGGCACTTCTGGTGGGCTCTGCCTTGGGGCATTCTGCCAATCTACTAGAAACACTGAGAGGAAAGTTGTAATTTTTGGCCAACTACAGAAGCTAAAAGAAAAGAAATCTGAGATCCACACCTGCCAAAGGAGGAAACGCTACCACTTTGGAAATAAGATTACAATTTCTATGCTAAGGATCATCTAGGTAAACCATAAGATTCTGAAGTCTTGAGCCTAGACTGCTATCACCCTTGGGTGACTGGCAGAAGGCAATGAAAATCCTCCATGAAAGGTTACAATCCTAAAGCCTCCAAATGTTTTGAAAAGTATATTTTTAAATAACTTGCCCAACAAAGATTACAAGGCATATAACTCTATGAGCTAGAGTCAACAAAAGCAACAGACAGCAGCAACAGCAGGGCCTCCAGACACCGGCAACTACCAGAAAGACCGCAGTGCAATCACGCGTATCGTGTTTACAGAGATAAACTCAGACTTCAAGGTTTCAGCAAGAAACTGAGAATCATGAAAAGTGCCATCTGAAGAAAGGACCACCAGGGCACCTAGCTGGCATGTCAGCAGAGCATGAGACTCTCCATCTCAGGGTCTTGAGCTCAAGCCCCACGTCAGACATGCAGTGTACTTAAAATAGAAAGTTTAAAAACCATATTTAAAAAAGAAAGAAAGAAAAGAAAAAAGAACCACCAAAAACTATAGAACTAAAAAATACTGTATCCAAGCTCACTGAATGAAGTTCTTAACAGTAGATAAAACACATCTGAAAAACTGATAAACTAGGAGGCAGGACGGAAAAGTCTATCTGGAATAAAGCAGTCCAAAGCTAAGTAGAGGGGCGCCTGGGTGGCTCAGTGGGTTAAAGCCTCTGCCTTCAGCTCGGGTCATGATCCCAGGGTCCTCGGATCGAGCCCCGCATCGGGCTCTCTGCTCAGCGGGGAGCCTGCTTCCTCCTCCCTCTCTCTCTGCCTGCCTCTCTGCCTGCTTGTGATCTCTGTCAAATAAAATAAATAAAATCTTAAAAATATATATATATACAAAGCTAAGTACAGAAGACAGGGTTAGAGACATGGAGGTCACAGTAAGAGGCCTAATGGGGGCTTCACTGGAATCCCAGAGAAGGGAATGGAATGCAACACAGGCTACATTTGTAAAAGACAGCTGAAACATCCCAGACCACGAAAGAGTCGAATAGATCCGTTCAACAAATGCGGCGAAGCACCATCCGAATGATGCAGTAGAGTATGTACAAACAAAAATAAGACAAAACGAAAAACCACAGTTCTTTCTCCTTCTGCATATATGCCCCTGCAGTGTGACTATGTAACCCTTTGATCTGGCCTTGTTTTGATTAACAGAATTTAGTAGAAGTGAAGTGCTGCTGTGAACTGAGACCTCAAGGGGTCCTGTGTATGTCCTTTTCTCCTGGACCCTGCTGTGGCCACACGAACAAGACCAGGCTAACCTGCTGGATAACGGAACACGCAGCCCTGTCACCGCCACCTGCCCCACCAACGCAGCACAGCAGCGGTGCCTGCCCGATCTGCAGTGGACAGCAGGCACAAGTGGGAGGTATGTGTGCGACCCAGATCACGCAGGACAGAGAACCACCCAGCTGGGCCCAGCCCACCAACAAATTATAAACAAAGTAAATGCTTGTTCTTTTAATCCACTAAGTTTTCGAGTGGTTTATCTCACAGAAAAAACCCAACTGACAGATTTAACAAATCCACATAGATACATCACAAAGAAGTTTCAGGAAATTAAATATGATAATACCTAGGAGAAACAATAAATTATTTATTAATTGTTATAAAATTAATAAATAAGTTCCTTATAAACCAAAACCACAATGAGATACCACCTCACACGGGTCAGAATAACTAAATTAACCACCAAGGAAACAATACATTCTGGCGAGGATGCGGAGAAAGGGGAACCTCCTACACTGTTGGTGGGAATGCAAGCTGGTGCAGCCACTGTGGAAAACAGCATGGAGGTTCCTCAAAATGTTGAAAATAGAGCTACCCTACGACCCGGCAATCACACTACTGAGTATTTACCCAAAGATACAAAAACAGTGAGTCGAAGGAACATGTGCACCCCAATGTTTATAGCAGCAATGTCCACCACAGCCAAACTATGGAAAGAGCCCAGAGGGCCATCGACAGATGAATGGATAAAGAAGATGTGGTACGGGGCACCTGGGTGGCTCAGTGGGTTGGGCCTCTGCCTTGGGCTCAGGTCAGGGTCCTGGATGTCAGGGTCCTGGATGCCAGGGTCCTGGATCGAGCCCCGCATCTCTTCTCAGCAGGAAGCTTGCCCCCCCCCCCCCCCCGCCTCTCTGCCTACTTATGATCTCTGTCAAATAAATAAATAAATAAAAAGAAGATGTGGTACGTGTACACACACACACACACAGGAATATTACTAAGTTGTTCAAGAAGAATGAAATCTTGCCATTTATAACTACACACACAGAACTAGAGTGTACTTAGCTAAGCCAAGTAAGTTGGGCAGAGAAAGACAAATAACATAGGATTTCACTCATATGTGGAATTTCAGAAACAAAACAGAGGAACACAGGGGAAGGGAAGGAAAAATAAGATAAAAACAGACGAGGCAAATGATAAGAGACTCTCAGCTGTAAGAAACAAACTGAGGGTGGGAAGATGAGGTAATTGGGTGATGGGAGTCAGGAGGGCACTTGACGAAATGAGCACCGGGTGCTAGAGGCAACTGATGAATGACTGAATTCTACCCCTGAAACTCATAACACATTATATGTTAACTAAATTGAATTTAAATAAGAAAAAATTTTTAAAAGAGAATGATAATATGTGAGAATCTCAGTAAGATTAACAACTGATGTCTCAGCAAATTTTAATTTTAATTAAAATTTAAAATGCTAAAAAAAAGAAATAATTTCCTAAATGAGGTTGATCGTTTAGTATTCTACATATTTCAATGTAGTGTTAAGTGGAAAAGAGTGGAGGCAGATAGGTATTTTAAGGCCCCTGCAAGAGGAAACACTACCTGAAATGTAGTCTAGTTCGGGGAAGATAATTTAGGCCAAAAGGTAGGAGGCGTTGAGAGTCCAGGGCTATGAGCCAAGCATACAGGTTGAATTACAGAAGCTATGCGACCTCAAGCAAGGTATTTCAGCTCCGCACTTCAGTGTCCTCATATGCTATGTCAATATTACTCAAGGATTAAAAAATGTCAATGACGATGTGCTTGGCACATGGTAAACACCAGACGTTAGGGAAGTTCCCTCTTGAGATGGGAACCACTGAAAGTGCTGTGTGTGGCAATAACAAAGAGCCAGAGACTGTTCTAAGGAGCCCTTGAGGGTCCACAGCGTGTGTCATCTCGTGTGTACCTGGTGTGTAAGTGTCTTCTACTTTCCGACAGTTCTACTCCGTGCTATTATTAAAAAGTTCTCATCCAAAGTCTATGTCTGGGAGGCAAGGAGTCTATTTTGTTTTCGACAAAACAGCCTTCCTTCCTTAAGACTGAATCATCTGACAGGAAGGAGAGCAGAAGCAGGAGAGCGGGACAGAGAGAAGCAGAGGGCCGGAGCAGTAGCCAATCCCGGGCCCTGAGATCGCGACCTGAGCCAAGGCAGACCCTAAACTGACTGCGCCCCCCGGACGCCCTGGGAGAACAGCCTACGAGTCCAAGGGAGCTCAGGGTGTCCCGTGAGCCTGTCTTCCCTAAGCTAACAGCTTCCTGGAAAATCACGTCTCCAGACGCCCAAGGCCGTCCTCTCCTCGGTACCTTCTCTATCAAGGATTACGAATACAAAAAATAAAAAAAGGCCTATTTTTATAGAATTTTCCGTTCTGCGTTTCCTCTCCTTTACTTTACAGAATTTCCCTTCTAATGTAGCTGGGCCGCGTCTGCCGTGTTTCCTCCCCTTGCGTCTGGGCTGGTCTGCGGGCTCACTCCGGCCTGTTCCAGAGCAGCGACCCTGGGAGATTGCCCGGCGGCGGCCGGCGGCTTCCGCGCTCAGCCTGGGGAACCGCTCGGCGGCCCCGCACGGCGACCGGATGGGGGCGCGTGGACACACGGGCTCGGCCGGCGGCGCCTGAAGCGCGCGAGCGTCTGGGCCAGCTTCGGTGCCAGCTGCCCCGGCGGAGCGGCCCGCGGACCTGCCGCGAGGCCTGCACGACGGCCGCGGCCAGCGCCGCAGTCCGGCCGGCCCAGAGGGCCCCGAGAACAGGCGGCGCCTCGCGCCAGGTCCGCGGGCCACACAGGCTAGAGCGCGGCTCTGTCGCCGACCTGCAATTCCCGGCCGAGGACGCGAATTCCTGGCTTCCGTCTCAGACTCCTCCGAATCCTGGAAACCCGGTCCGTCTTCTGAGGGAAACAACGCCGAGCGGGGCCGGGGCCGGGGCCGGGGCCGGGGCCGGGGCCGGGGCCGGGGCGCCCACGGCCGTGCTGTCCCCGCAATCCGAACGCTCCACGGGCCAGCCCGGACGACACAGTCCCTCGCGGACAACACGCGCCGGCCAGGCGCGCGCTTACACCCACCGCGCCCGGCACTGTGGTACGGGACCCGCGGGCTCGGACCGCGCACTCGCGCGTCGGGCCTCGGGCACCAGCACGTCCCGCGGCCCCCATTTTCCCGGGCAGGAAAGGGCGGTTCGCGACAGCCGCGGCCCCGGAGAGCCGGACGCCCCGGAGAGCCGGACGCCCCGGAGGCCGGCGGGCGGCAGGTGCCGAGGTTCCGGGAACACGGCGAGGGCAGCGCGGGGGCCTCGGCTGGAGCGGAGCCGCACGGTCGGCGCCGGGACGCGACTTCGCGCCGCGGGAGAACCGGCCCGTGGCTGCCCCGCCCGCCCCTCGGCTGACACGGGCGACCGCCTGCGCGACCGGCACACGTTCCCGTTTGGACGCGGACGGGTCTCGGCCGCCGCAGCAGCTCCGCAGGATTCGCACGCAGCTCGGGCTCCGCGAATGCCGCCGCCGAGGCGCCCGGGCTCCGTCGCGAGGGGAGAAGCCCCCGCAAGCACTCGCCGCGCGCCGGAGCGGCCGAACCTCCCCCGCCCCGTGGGCTCGAAACGCGCTCCCGGCGGCTCCGCACCGAGGCCCCAGAGACCCATTTCCCGCAGCTCCGTAGTCCATCAGTAAGAGGTCCGAGGCGACCGCGCATTCGGGGCGAGCCCGCCGCGACGCAGAGGCGCCAGGGCCGGCTCGGAAGGCCGTGGGCGCAGTCGCCCCTCGGGCCGTGCTTCCGGAGAGCCCACGAGCCGGTCACGGTGCTCCCCAAACCCGAACGGGCCGCCGGCCGCCCCGCGTCGGCCGCCCCCGGGGCTCCGCTCCCGTCTGGGCGTCTGCGGACGACCTCAGGCCCGCCCCCTCGGTCGGCAGGCCGCACCCCATCCCGAAGCAGCCGTCACCCCGCGAGCCGGCCCACGGCTTCCCTGCCGACCGCCCAGGGCCCTGGCAGACACTCACTTGCCCGCCAGATCTTTGTGGGAGCCGCTGGAAGTCATGAGCTGGGCCAGGTCCTGCCGCACGGCCGCCGCCATCTTTCTTCCAGCTCAGCGGAGGGTGCCGGGCCTCGCGCCGCCGCCGAGAAACGAGCGCAGTCCTCCAGCCTGCGGCTAGAGGGAACCCGACAGGCCATAGAGCAGCGGCTGAGTGGGCCAGAGCGCCGGGCGTGCGAGCCGCGCAGGCCCGTTCGCAGAGCCGCGGGACGGAAGCGCCGCACGCGTCCGAGGCCCGCCCAGGATCCTCCGCGGGCTCAGGCCCGCGCGCCCCGACTTGGGATTGGCGGAGGAGGTCCGCGGCGCGTTGCCTGTGCGACTCCAGGAAGCGCCGGGGGCCGGAGTCGCCGCGCGTCGCCGGGCTCCGCGTGTGGCCCGGGCGTGGACGGCGGCCGCCCGCTCTGCGAGGCCGCGCTGGAGCGGCGCGCGTTGCCGCGCCCGGTTCCCGCGCCCGGTTCCCGCGCCCGGTTCCCCGAGGCGGCGCTGCCCCGACGCGGTGCGGATGCGCGTGTTGCCGCGCTGGCGCTGTAGCCGGTTGGTCGCGACGGGCCTCCGCGGGCGTGGTCTGGGCGAGCTTGTGCGCGGCCGTCCCTGCCCCCGCGGAGCGACCCGCCGGCGCGCGGACGGCGCCGCTCCTCCCGGGTCCTCCCGGGACGCCGTCTGCACGCGCGTGCGAACCGGCGCCGCTCCTGGCGCTCGCGGACCACGACACCCCGTGTCGCCGTTGCCGTCGCTCTCGTTCGCGGACGGGAGACCGGGCCGCGCGCGGCCGCAGCGCTTCCTCGCCGCCCTCTTCCGCGGCGGCGTCCGGCCGGACGCTGCCTGCTGGTCCCGGGGTCCCGGGTCGCCGGTGCTGCAGGCACGGCCTCCGGCGACGCTCTGTGTGCCGGCCGTGCCCGCCGCGGCGGATGGCGGTTCCCCCGGTCGGAAGCGAGCGGCCGCCGGACGAGCGCACGGAAGTGCCTCCAGAAGGTCCTGGGCCGGCGCCGGGGGGCGCGGGGGCCTCTGCCTGCGGCTCGGCTCGCCATCGGGGTCCTGGGATGGAGCCCCGAGCCGGCCCCCTGCCCAGCGCGGCCCTGCCTCCCCGCCGGCTCGTGGCCGGTCTGTGCGTCCAGGGAAGAAAAGGCAGAGGGAAGGCGGAGGTGGCCGCGTCGGTTCTGGAGCCGGTTCTGGAGCCGGTCCCTGGGCAAGGACCTAGTCACGTGGCCGGGCTGCAGATTCGGTGTCCAGGAGGGCGGCCCTTTGCCGGAGGAGGAGGACGGGCTGAAAGGGACAGTCCGGATCTCCTCAGCCTGGCCGTCCGATCCCCTCGGGCCCCGACGGAGTCCGTGTCGCGGAGGGCGCGCCGGGGACAGATCGGGCGCCTCGCTCCTGAGGTGCCGCCTCCGGCTCGGGTCGGGGTCGCAGCGCCCTGGGACGGAGCCGCCCGTCGGGCTCCCTGCTCCGTGGGCAGCCGGCCTCTCCCTGTCCCACTGCTGTGTTTCTGTCCATCAGCGAGCCAGGTCTTTCGCACGGACCATCCGCTCCCGGTTCAGCGTCGCTGCCGGCGCAGAAAGCGGGCGGCCGGGGGATGCCCCGGCGACGGCCTCGGGGCCCCGGGCCGCCTGCGCCGTCGGCAGACCGGCCGCCTGCGCGTGCGAGCGAGACGACGCGGCGGAGCAGGGGCATCCCCCGGCCGCCCGCGAAACCCGGCGGCGAGGCAGAGCCGGCGCTTCTCCGCGGGAAGGCCCGAGACAGCCGTGCCCTCGGGCGAGCTCTTGGCGTCGACGCTGGCTCTGCCCCGTGAGAGGACCTCGTCGCCGCTTCCACGCGGGGCCCCAGGTCTGCCCGAGAGCACAGGTTTCCCGGACTTTTCCCTCTTTGGACCCAGATGGAGCGCGTTGTAGCCCGGTTTTTCCGTGTCGCTGTGTTTGATGGAATTTCTTTGAATTTTAGTAAACTGCTTCCGGGCAGCTTCGGGATCCGCTAACCGCACCCACAGCTGTGTCTAGGAAGAGCCGTTCGCTGTGGCCTGTGTCCGGTCTTCCGCACTCGCGCCCGCACCCGCGCTCGCGCCCGCACCCGCACCCGCACTCGCGCCCGCGCCCGCACCCGCACCCGCACCCGCACCCGCGCCCGCACTCGCACTCGCACCCGCACTCGCACCCGCACCCGCACTCTCTCACCGTCCCTTCAGCGACGACAGTCTGGAGGCTGTCGGAAACGACGGGCTTCGTGAGAAGGGACTCCATTAATCTGATTTTTGCCTCAGTTTATCTTTGCTTCCTGGTGCTTTCTTTGCCCATTTGTGTCCGCCAGAGCGTCTTAGCTACGAGAAGTCCCTGAGGCAGACGTCGTCTGCTGTTGGGGGAGTGAGCAGCTGTCCAGCCACGTGACGCCCAGATCACCAGATGTGCTGCTTTCACCCCGACTGCGCGTCGTCTGTGCTGCCTTGCTGAACACGGCCTCTTCTGTAAACCTCCACGAGGGCTAGCCGTCGGTGGGGAAGTTGTCCACCTTCCTGACGACGGAGCAGCAATCTGACAATCTGACTAGGCTTTGGAACATGACAAGGCCTCCCTTCTCCAGACTGCTCTGCCTAATCCTGCCCAACCACACATTTTCAGGTTTTACTTACAGAAGGGTGCAAAGACAAGCATGCTACTGGAAACTTTTTCTCTCTTTTTAGTTGCTTAGCAGCAAAACGTTAGCTAGGCTTCTTTGAATTAAGAGATCCTAATTCTGTTTTACTAGGTAAAATCTTAGGTCCCAGCCGCTACTTACTGAGTCAAACTGTCCTATCAGCAAAGTCCATCTAGTAATTCTTGCACATCAAAGTTTGGGTAGCACTGCTCTAGCTTAGATGTCCACACCACTAGATGAGTAGCCATTTTTCTGGCCAGGAAATCCCCATTTTTATATAATCAGTTGTAAAAGCTGGTCTCTAACCCCTCAGAATTTCCCTACAAATATGCAGAGGAAGTCATCCAGGTCCTTTTCCTGGTGCATTGTCCACTCTGTGTCCCATGTACCCAGCTTAAATATGCCTTGCTATAGAACTTTAAAAGGGCCTAGGTGATTGCATATATTCTGTTTTCTGAGCACCAATCCTTAACCTGCATTTATTCCACATGTTGCTAGTGTTCTGTGACAAAATTATTCTAGGGTCATTGTGTGTGTTTCCTAGTCTAGACCCAGAATCAGCCCTTGTTCCTTTAGTTCCTTTTAGGAAGGATATTTACAGATAACAATCTGAGTGCTAAGGATGTTCATTGCTACTGTCTTGGTCATTTTGGGACCTTTTCATCGGACAGAGCTAAAGAATACATATTTTAAGGATAAAATAAGCCACGAGTTCATTCTGATACTTCAAATTCCAATATAGGTGATGTTACTTAACTTTTTCTGTATCACATCTGCATCTTCTTACTTCCACATCCAGAATCCTGGTTCACAAGTATAGATGAGAGTATGGAGCAAAATATTCCAAAATTATTCATTTCACTCATCCTGTGTTGTACACACAATTTAAATACTACCATCCCCAATGTGATTGCTGAAGAATTCAACATTTTCCTACAAATACTCTGCCATTTCCTCTCTTCTCTACCTGTATCGTGAGCACGTTCAGCTGTGACAAACTACACTTTCTTCCTCCTAATCCTCATCTGGTCTTGTTTCATAAGCAGTACATATTTAATGCTCACCGCCGGCTCTGATACTGAGATCTCTCAGTCATTTTAGTTGGCTAAAGCTAGTTCTTTAATAGAGTTGTCAGTAAGAACTCCTGGAAAACATAATTTTAAATGTTCTTGAGTGTTGGAAACATCTGTGCCTTTTATGTTTGGAAATCAGTTTTGTTAGATATAATAATCCCTGACTCACTTTTCTTGAGAGCCTGAAGTGTGGTGCTCCATGTTCTTAGGACCTAAAGCATTGCTGAAAACTACCTTGTGAGAGTCTAATTTTCTTTTCCTTATAGGTTACATTGTCTTTTTGCCTAGATACCTCCCAATTTTTTTCCCTTTAACATCAAGAAATTTTACTAGACCACATGCTGGTATTGGTCATTCTTAGGTATAGAGCGTGCTCTTTCAATAGACCGTTTCCGTTTTTTTCAATAATATCTTTACCGGGGCGCCTGGGTGGCTCAGTGGTTTGGGCTGCTGCCTTCAGCTCGGGTCATGATCTCAGGGTCCTGGGATCGAGCCCCGCATCGGGCTCCCTGCTCCGCAGGAAGCCTGCTTCCCTCTCTCTCTCTCTCTCTCTCTCTCTCTGCCTGCCTCTCTGCCTACTTGTGATCTCTGTCTGTCAAATAAATAAATAAAATCTTTAAATAATAATAATATCTTTACCATTTTTGTTCTTGCTCTATTCCTTTGGTTTCTTTCCTCAGAAACTACTATTGTCTTTGTGTTAGATCTTCTTTATCTTAGTATTAGTCACCTTCCCTCAAAATCTTTTTATTTGTTTTTCACATCTTTAATTTAATTTTCAGTCATTTTCTCTTAAGGCATTATCTGACACTTTTATTTACTCCTAGTCTCCTTCTTGTTGAGTCTTCATTCCTAAAATGATGTTTTTATTTCTAATTCCTACCTGAGTTCTGCCACACATTCTGGATGTTTCTGTTTCTTATTATTTTTCTCTGTCATGTCCTGTATCATTTTCTTTTCAATTTAATGAGTGTGAAAAGTGTATCAGGGCTCATCTTCTTTTCAATTTAACTGGTGATTACCTTTCCTTTACTGACATTCAGTATCACTTTTCCTTTAAGAATATGTGAGGACAGGGACGCCTGGGTGGCTCAGTTGGTTGGACGACTGCTTTCGGCTCAGGTCATGATCCCGGGGTCCCAGGATCGAGTCCTACATCGGGCTCCCAGCTCCACGGGGAGTCTGCTTTTCCCTCTGACCTTCTCCTCGCTCATGCTTTCTCTCACTGTCTCTCTCTCAAATAAATAAATAAAATCTTTAAAAAAAAAAAAGAAAAGAAAAAAAAAGATTATGTAAGGACAAGTTTCAGCCCTTTCCTCGCTTCTGGACACTTTAGTCCCCCATTGCCTCTGTATCATACCTCAATAAATGAGACTCAGAATATTTTCACTTACATCCTTCACTTGGATTTGAGACCTGGAGGATATACTGATGTCTGCCCCCTCCATCCTTGGCTCGCTGAGATAGGTTGGTATTTGCTTTTCCTTTGCAGTATGTCTCTTTTATTTAGGAACCCTTCAGTTGACACTTGGGCTGTAGTTCCCAGTTTTGTTGCCGTTATTCACTTGCTATATAAATTCAGACTAAACTAATTCATCATAAATTCCCCTTCTCTTCTTGTTTCCTGTGTTGACACGAGGTCTTTCTTCTGAGTGTCTCGTTATTGGTAGTGCTCAAGCTTAAGTGACGCCTCAGAGGCTGTGCACGGGTAGCGTGTTGGTGAATCTGCGCATATTCACAAATCTCTTCCCATCATCTTGGTGGTTGAATGGGGTTTACGCTGAGCTGCCGTCTCTTTCCCCCTCGGTGACCTATAAAATGTTACTCCACAGGATTTCAAATGAGGAGTCCAGTGCCTGTGATTTCTCTCACTCTCTGCCCTCCCTCCTACCTTCCATCCTTCTACCCTCCCCGTCTTTTCTTCATTCTCTCTCTTCATTCTCTTTGAGAGACTGAATGTACAAGACCACATGTAAAAACAAAACTGACCAACAGTCTTTAGCAGCTAGTCCACTCCCCATCTGCAGCAGCCATCCCAGAAAGCCTAAGGACTCCTGTGGTTATCAGCCCCCAAATGGCCAGCACTTGGTCAGTCACAGACAGCTTCCCTCATTTTTGCCCTAACCAGGAAAGCCAAATACTAAAGCCGTCCCCCAATCCCCCCATTCCCCGCCCCCCGCCCTAGGCCAGCAACCAATTACATAGGCTACCCCACTTCTGGGTGGCCACAGACAGCTTCCCTGTGCCAGCAACCTCCACTCGGGGCATACCTGAGTTCCCTTTCTCCACTATAAAGCTTTCCATTCCTCTGCCTGTCTCCGAGTATCTGTCGGACATAAATGACGACGGCCCAAATCCCTGGCTGTAGAAAAGCTCTAAGTAAATAGCCTTTGCTTGTCCTTATTTGGCTTTATTTCGGCACCTTTCTTCTCCTCTCCCTCTCCTCCTCCTCCTCCTGCTCCCCTCTTTCTCCTCACGCTTCCTCTCCCCCCCCATAGTCCTCTGTGTTCTTGTTTTTCTTCTTTCTGTAAGTAACTTGTTCTTCCATAGGAACGTCCTTAAAGATCTCTTTCTAGGAATTTCCCTCACATATGCCTGGGTGTGTCTTTTCCCATGGATACTACCTGGAACTCCGTGACCCCTTGGACTTGCAGATGGAGGTCTGTCTTTAGGTCAGGGAAATTTTCTATTACTTGTTTAATTATTACTTCTCTTTTAGATGTTCCTTTCTCTCCTTGGAGAACTCCAGCAGTCATATGTCAAGTCTTTTGGATATATCTTCAAAATGATGTGCCTCTTTCTTCCTTCCCTTTTTAAAGATTTTATTTATTTACTTGAGAGAGAGCAAGAGCACAGAGGGAGAGGGAGACGCAGACTCTCTGCTGAGCAAGGAGCCTGACACGGGACTCGATCCTAGGACCCTGGGATCATGACCTGAGCTGAGGCAGCTGCCCATCCAGCTGAGCCACCCCAGCACCCTCTATGTGCCCTTTTCATTGTAATTTCTCACTTTATATTGTCTTGCTCTGTGTTTTGAGATACTGTTTCCACTTTTCAGGCCACTTAGCAGGATTCAATCTTTCTCTTTCAATGTTTCATCAGTGTTGTGTTTTTAAAATCATGATTTCCATTTGTTTACTTGTGTGAAAATCTTATACCTGTTTTATTTATGATAGCTTCAAATGAATACAAACCAATGTCCATTATAAGGAAAGGGAATGGAGACACTGTGGTATATGTATTCAATGGAATACTACTCAGCATTAAAAAGGAAAAAACCTGCAGATATCTGCAAGAATATGAATGAATCTCAAAATATTATACTGAGTGAAAGATATCAGACATTAAAAAATACATATAATAAGATTCTACATACCTGAAGTTCAAAGTCAAACAAAACTAATCTATGGAGACAGAATATCAGATATTACTTAGGGAGGGGAAAATGCAGAAGGTTGGTAATTTACTAGGAAGTACCAAGAGGTGATGAAAATACTCTGTATGTTTATAGAGGTATGAGTTATAAGAATGGTATGCCACTCTTTATCAAGTTTCATTATACTGTATACTTAAGATCTGTGCATTTTATTGAATGTAAAATCTCAATTTAAAGAGGGAATAAAGGGGCGCCTGGGTGGCTCAGTGGGATGAGCCTCTGCCTTCAGCTCGGGTCATGATCTCAGGGTCCTGGGATCGAGCCCCGCATCAGGCTCTCTGCTCAGCAGGGAGCTTGCTTCCCCTCTCTCTGCCTGCCTCTCTGCCTACTTGTGATCTCTGTCAAATAAATAAATAAAATATTTTTTAAAAAATAAAAAAGGGATTAAAATGCTTTTTGGTCAGTAGTCTTGTGTGCACATTGAATTTAGTCATCTTAAGGGCTTTTATTTATGTATTTTTATATATTTATTTATGGTTTAATAAGTCTTCTGTCTTCTCTAACAGTGTCAAAAGCTGGTGCCCTGTCACCTTCAAATGAAGAGAAGTTTCAGTGTAACTGTTCTGCTTCCTTAAAGCTCCTCTTTGTCTGGATGACCAGCAAGTCCTTTTATTTTTTTCTTGACAATTTATCTCATTATATTTTTAATTGAAGTATAATTAACATGCCGGGGGCGCCTGGGTGGCTCAGTGGATTAAGCCGCTGCCTTCGGCTCAGGTCATGATCTCAGGGTCCTGGGATCGAGTCCCGCATCGGGCTCTCTGCTCAGCGGGGAGCCTGCTTCCTCCTCTCTCTCTCTCTCTCTCTGCCTACTTGTCATCTCTCTCTGTCAAATAAATAAATAAAATCTTAAAAAAAAATAATTAACATGCCGTTGTATTAGGTTCAAGTGTACAATATAGTGATTCAACAATTCTGCACATTACTCAGTGCTGATCATGGTAAGTGTACTTTTAAACTCCATCAACTATTTCACCCATCCTACGACCACCTGCCCTGTAGCAACCATGAGGTTGTCCTCTGTATTTAAGTCTTTAGTTTGTCTCTTTTTTCTTTATTTGTTTTGTTTCTTAAATTCCACATATGAAGTCATATGCTATTTATGTCTCTCTGTCTGACTGCTTTCAATTAGCATTGTAGGGGTGCCTAGGTGGCTCAGTTGGTTGGACGACTGCCTTCAGCTCAGGTCAGGATCCTGGAGTCCCAGGATCAAGTCCCGCATCAGGCTTCCAGCTCCATGGGGAGTCTGCTTCTCCCTCTGACCTTCTCCTCGCTCATGCCTCTCTCACTGTTTCTCTCAAATAAATAAATAAATAAATAAATAAAATCTTAAAAAAAAAAAAAGTTCAATTAGCATTATACCCTCTAGGTCCATTCATGTTGTTGCAAATGGCAAGATCTCATTCTTTTTTATGGCTGAGTAAGATGGATAGATAGATATAGATAGATAAATAGATATCTTACTAGGTAGATCTTACTAGATAGATATGTTACTACATAGGAAGATATTCCACATCTTTATCCATTTCTCTATCAGTGAACACTTGGGCTTCCATATGTTATCTATTTCAAGTAATGCTGCAATAAACATAGAAATAAATTTATCTTTTTGAATTAGTATTTTTGTTTTCTTTGGGTAAATACCAAGTAATGGAATTACTAGAGCATATGGTAATTATATTTTTTAATTTTTTGAGGAACATCCATACTATTTTCCACAGAGACTACAACAAGTTGCATTCCCATTAACAGTGCATGAGGATTCCTTTTTCTCCACATCCTCACGAACACTTGATATTTTTTAATCTTTTTTATTTTAGCCATCTTGACAGATATAAGGTGGTGTCTCACTGTGCTTTTGATTTGCATTTTCCCGATGATTAGCGATGATGTGCATCTTTTCATGTGTCTGTTGGCCATTTGTGTGTCTCAGAACGTCTTCTTAAGAACAGTGCCAGGATGGGGCGCCTGGGTGGCTCAGTGGGTTAGGCCGCTGCCTTCGGCTCAGGTCATGATCTCAGGGTCCTGGGATCGAGTCCCGCATCGGGCTCTCTGCTCAGCAGGGAGCCTGCTTCTCCCTCTGACTCTGCCTGCCTCTCTGCCTGCCTCTCTGCCTGCTTGTGATCCCTGTCTGTCAAATGAATAAATAAAATCTTAAAAAAAAAAAAAAAAAAGAACAGTGCCAGGGCAGGTATTCTCCCACTAGAAGGACCATGGCTCTTTTCAGGCTATACTCTGTCCATTATCCAATATGTTCTGATGATCTTCCCTTTCTCTCTATCTCTAGACCCACTATAACCTGAGGCTTCATTCACATCCTCTAGTGCCCACTCTGTCTGCTCATTCCAAACCATTCATGTTTCAATTTGGTTCATATAGTTAAATTGGAAATGGGAGAGAAGGGTGAAAGGTATGTGATAGTCTGATTGATTTTGATAAACGAGCTGGTACCCCAAACTGTGCCTTGTATTTAGTAAGCAATCAAATATTTGTTACACTGAGTAAAGAACACACTTGAGTAGTTCTACTTGAGTAGAACATACTTAAGTAGACCTACTTAATCCCAACATCATTGAATGTGATGTTTCCATCTAAATTTCCCTTCTCGGGCGCCTGCGTGGCTCAGTTGGTTAAGCCGCTGCCTTCAGCTCAGGTCATGATCTCTCTCTGCTCAGCAGGGAGCCTGCTTCCCTTCCTCTCTATCTGCCTGCCTCTGTCTACTTGTGTTCTCTGTCTGTCAAATAAATAAATAAAATCTTTAAAAAATAAATAAATTTCCCTTCTCTGGAGATGGCACTAAAATCAGGAACATAAAACCCAAAGGTTGGGTAGAAACTAATGTTAGTGAGGTAGAGAAGATGGTCCAACTCTGCCGCTAACTAGGAACACCCAGAAGCAAACAGTGAAATCTGGGTTGTAAAGCAAGAGCTCTGAGACCTAGAAAGACAATGAAGGGATGGGTTAAGAGAGTAAGTAGAGGACGCCTGGGTGGCTCAGTTGGTTAAGCCGCTGCCTTCGGCTCAGGTCATGATCCCAGAGTCCTGGGATTGAGTCCCACATCGGGTTCTCTGCTCAGCAGGGAGCCTGCTTCCTCCTCTCTCTCTGCCTGCCTTTCTGCCTACATGTAATCTCTCTGTCAAATAAATAAATAAATAATCTTTAAAAAAAAGAGAGAGTAAGTAGAGGGATGCCTGGATGACTCATTTGGTTAAGTGTCTGCCTTCGGCTCAGGTCATAATCCCAGAGTCCTGGGATCAAGTCCTGTGTTGGGCTCCTTGCTCAGCAGGGAGTCTGCTTTTCCCTCTGCAGTTCCTCCTGCTTGTGCTCTTTCTCTCCCTCTGACAAATAAATAAAATCTTTATATAAAAAAAGAATAAGTAGAAGGTCTATCTTGGGTAAAAAGTATTGAGCACTGTGGTCCAACAATAGATACCCCCAGGGCCTCTTAACAAAATAATACCTGAAGGCCGAAAAGAGCACTGTTTCCACCATCACAACAATAAGCTAGACAAGCTACAAAATCATAGCTTTTATTGAGCTGATCAGAAAGCTGAGGTCACAGGACAACTGACTAGCCTGAATCCAAGGAAAGACAAGCTGCTTGTAAACACAGTTGAGAGGCAAGCACGGAGTCATCTGTGGCACAGCATGTGAAGGAAGATGAAGCAGCCATTCAAACAGCAAAGAATTCTGCTAAATGTTTAAATGAATTGCTGAAGATTGTGTATGGCTTTGCATGCTCATGGAACCCCATGGAAACCACAACGATAAGGGGAATTCTTACCTACTCGCTGGCTCTTCTCCAGGGAAGGTGTTTTGTAATTAAAAGGGAAAACAAAGCTTTCCCTGGTTCCTAGTCTCTCTAGAGGCAGAAGTCGTCGTCTTCTGTTACGTGGAAGATGAGCACATTCCTTCAAACACATTAAAGTCTGGGTCCAGGTCCAAATGAGCAAGGCCGAGAGAGGGAAGCACTTCCCTCTCTGAGCCATTCTTTCAAGTTCCCATATCCTCTCTGAAGATGTGCCTTTTTCAGGATGGCTGACACTGGGAATACTTCCTTCAAGGGTAAAGCCTCCTAACTACAGGGATGGTTACACCCCTAGCAAGACAAATCCCCTCTTATCTACAGGGAATGTGTTCTAATCCCTCTCGTTGGATGGCTGAAACCGTAGATAGTAGCAAACCTTCTACATTCTATGCTTTTTCCTGTACAGACAAACCTATGATAAAGTTTAATTTATAAATTAGTCACAGTAAGAGATTAACAGCAATAACTAATAATAAAAGAGAACAATTATAGCAATGTACTATGATATATATGAAGTTGTATGAATGTGGTCACTCAGGATATCGCACTGCACTCCCCTTGGGATGATGAGAGATGGTAAAATGCCTACATAACGTGATAAAGTGAGGTGAGTGACACAGACATTGGAATTTAGTGTTAGGCTTAAGCTACTACTGCTGACTTTCTGATGGCATGTTAGGGAGGATCTGCTTCTGGACCAGAGCTGACTGCAGGTAACTAAAAACAGAAAGTGGGGCATCCGGGTGGCTCATTCGGTTAAGCATCTGCTTTGGCTCGGGTCATGATCCCACGGTCCTGGGATCGACTCCAGAATTGGGCTCCCTTCTCTGCTCCCTCTGCTTCTGCCTGCCACTCTGTCTGCTTGTGCCCTCTCTCTCTCTCTGACAAATAAATACATAAAATCTTTTTTAAATTAAAAAAATAATAATAAAACCTCAGAAAAAAAACAGATGGGCGGTGGGGGGAGAGACACTGTAGATCAGAGCGTTATAGAGAACCCTCCACTTCTTTTTTTGTTTAAAGATTTATTTATTTTAGAGAGCACATGGGCATGTGAACTTGTGCAAACAGAGGAAGGGGACTGAGGCAGAAGGAGATAATTTTTGAGTAGACTCCCTGTAGAGCGCAGTGCCTGACAATAGGCTCCGTCTCACAACCCTGAGACCACAACCTGGACCGAAATCAAATTAGATCCTTAACAGACTGAACCATGCAGGCGCTCCTACTTCTATCCTTTAATTACAAAAACAACTATTATAGAGGCAAATAAATCTTGTTGCCAGAGGAAAAGTAACTGAACCCTGACTACCACCAGCAGATGATTTTAGTGGTTGATTTTAATTTTTAGGTGGTTTGACATTATTTAGGATATGTTGAAAGTGACACTGATCTATATTCCCTTATTAGAAACCACTGAATATCAGTGTAGTTTGGAATTGAGGATAAATAATTTAAAAAACCTTTTTTTTAAAAGATTTTATTTATTTATTTGACATAGAGAAATCACAAGTAGATGGAGAGGCAGGAAGAGAGAGAGAGAGGGAAGCAGGCTCTCCGCTGAGCAGAGAGCCCGATGCGGGACTCGATCCCAGGACTCTGAGATCATGACCTGAGCCGAAGGCAGCGGCTTAACCCACTGAGCCACCCAGGCGCCCTAAAAAACTTTTTTCTTAAAAAAATTTTTTTTTCTTTTAAAACCAACTTTAGGGGCGCCTGGGTGGCTCACTGGGTTAAAGCCTCTGCTTTCAGCTCAGGTCATGATCCTAGCATCCAGGGATCGAGCCTTGCATGGGGCTCTCTGCTCAGCAGAGAGCCTGCTTCCCCCTCTCTGCCTGCCTCTCTGCCTACTTGGGATCTCTGCCAAATAAATAAATATTTTTAAAAAACCAACTTTAATGAAGTATAATTGACATATAACAAAACACATCCACTTTAAGAATACCCTGTGAGTTTAGGCAATTGCATGCCCTCATGCCCCACAATCAAAGTCAAAAGTATCCCATCACTCTAGAAAGTTCCTTTCAACCCCTTCGGCCATAATCAAGTCCCATAATCAAACACATCGAATTTCTGCACTGTATGTAAGGATATTCACACTAAATGGTGTAAAGAATATTGATACTTTATGTCATATTGGGCCAAGTTTGACTGCTGCGTTTGTTATAAGCTTCATGAAACCCTTTAGTTTTCAAAAATTTTGGATTTTGAAACTGTTGATAAGGGATAATAGATCTGTGATAATTACGCGTATAGATGCATAAATTGGTTTCTTGTATAGAGACATCTGGACTTAAGATAAATGGACTATCTATGGTTAATCTTTTGGCTACTAAGCTATTCTAAGAAAATTTTATTAACTACTTCATAGTTAGTACCTAACAGTATATCTGGAATATAATAGGTACTCCATAATACATTCCATTTTGTCTACTGACAATCCCACCCAACTCATACTTTATACTACTATCTCATTTAACTAAAAACAGTTTTTTAATTTTTTTTAAAAGGTTTTATTTATCTATTTGGCAGAGATCACAAGTAGGCAGAGAGGCAGGCAGAGGTGGAGGAGGGAGCAGGCTCCCCACTGAGGAGAGAGCCCGATGCGGGGCTTGATTCCAGAGCCCCGAGACCATGACCCAAGCCGAGGGCAGTGGCCCAACCCAATGAGCCACCCAGGTGCCCACATTTTGAAAAAATCTTAAGTAGTCTCCATCCCAGCATGGGGCTTGAACTCACAACCCTGAGATTAAGAGTCATGTGCTCTATCGACTGAGCCAGACAGGTGCCCCTATACCGCTATCTTTTCATTTTTTGTACTGATGTTTTCCTCAGAGACCTCCTTTATTTACTTAGAAAGCTCTAATTTTCTACCTGTTCATTTTCTGTCATTTCCTCTAGACCTGTGCTATCCAATATATAGTCATCAGCAACACACAGCTATTTAAATGTTATTAAAGATAATTAAATAAAATGAAAAAGTCAATTTCTTAGCTGCAGTAGCTACATTTCAGATGTCTGCTACATCTGATAGTGTGAATATAGAACAGTTCCACCACTGGGGGAAGTTCCATTGGCCAGAGCCACCTCATCTTGCTTGCCACTTTATTCCCAGTACCTTCCACAGTGCTTGGGATCCACTAGATAATCAACAAATACTTGCTGAGTTAATGTTTTCAGTTTATCTGTAAAAGCCTTCAGGCAAATATAAAGCAAAGATTCTTTTTTGAATTAGAAATGTTTGAATAGCATTTACTCTTAGGAGCTAAAATGCCTTTTTTTTTAAAGTTTAGAATCTTTATTTTTGTTATTATTAACATATAATGTATTATTTGTTTCAGGGATACAGGTCTGTGATTCCTCAGTCTTACACAATATACAATGCTCACCATAGCACATACCCTCTCCAGTGTCCATCACCCAGCCACCCCATCCCTCTCCCACCCCCAGCAACACTCAGTTTGTTTCCTGAGATTAAGAGACTTTTATGGTTTGTTTCCCTCTCTGGTTCATCTTGTTTCATTTTTTCCTCTTTTCCCTAGGATCCTCTGCCTTGTTTCCTAAACTCCTCCTATGTGAGACTGTATAATTGTCTTTCTCTGATTGACTTATTTTGCTTAGCATAATATCTAGTTCCACCACTTTGTTGAGAATGGCAAAATTTCATTTTTTGATGGCCGAGTAATATTCCATTGTGTGTGTGTGTGTGTGTGTGTGTGTGTATATATATATACCGTATCTTCTTTATCCATTCATCTGTTGATGGACATCTAGGTTTCATCTGTTGATGGACATCTAGGTTCTTTCCATAGTTTGGCTATTGTAGACATTGCTGCTATAAACATTCGGGTGCATGTGCCCCTTCAGATCACTACGTTTGTATCTTTGGTTTAAATACTCAGTAGTGTGATTGCTGGGTCATAGGGTAGTTCTATTTTCAACTTTTTGAGGAACCTCCATGCTGTCTTCCAGAG